>NC_133526.1:161689714-161995089 GCF_048544455.1 Silene latifolia
AATCCAGGAAGGATTATGTCCCGTCTCCATCTGAGACACAATAGACATGAGCTTCGCTTGTCCTACGCAAGTTGTCCTGCTCATTCTATCTTCGAAGACATAAAGATGTAACATGATCAATCCAAATGCTCACGGCGATGACGTTGGCAATGAAGTACTCGCTTTTAGCAAAATGCAAAATTTCCGATGAATAGCAAGAAGGTTGACTTCGTCACCGAACTACATCCTCGGACTCCGTCCTGGAGAGGCCAAGACAGTCTAGATATATTCCACGCCACCCCGAATGAAATTTTGGTATAGCCGGTATGGCCTCGGATCCCATCCTCCCGGGCGTAAAAAATCTTCCTAAAGGGCGATCTCCCCCTCGGGAAAAGCAAAGACATGGTTACGAGGATCCCAATAGCTAAGGCGATATTCTAACAAAGCGAGTTGAAGGCGGATCGGCGTAAGCGAAGTAATTGCGCCAGTTGAGCGGTCTTTAATTCTTGTCTCTCTGAGACAGTGAAGTCTGTCTCCCATGCTCGCATAGCACTCACTAGATTATTCATAATGATCTATGTTATTTGCACCAGTTTGGAAAAGCAGAATAAATTTTGCAGTGCAACTCTTCCTTATATATAGAAAGTATAAGAGAAGGAAACACCTAGGGTGACACCCCTAGGGTGGCGTTTTTTTTGGCCGTGTGGGCCTCGGTGAAGGAAATGTAGATCTTTATACATACTAACATATTCACATATGTCGAAATTAATTTGTCATAAAATTAAATACGGATTTTATGCATGCAAACAATATAATAAAATAGAGAAGAAATCATATCCTTACATTGAAATTTCGGTTCAAATGGGCACAAAAGAAATCTCCTTTTCTTTTGTTCTTGAGCTTTCCTTTAATGGAAGAACAAGATCCAAGTGTAGGATCTCTCCTTAGGAATAATACCCAAAGCTAACTCTTAATCTAATTAATATTATTTGAGCTAGTATAATATTAATCTAGTGAAAAATTGAACCAAAAATTGTTTGGTTTTGCTCCTAAAACCGGGTAGGAGAAGAGGTAAGGAAGAATGTAATTTTTATCTCTCTAAAAATTATAATATGAAGTGAATGAATAATATTATTATCAACCCATGCATATAGTGAATGATAATAATTTAAACAAAAAGTGTAGGGTTAGATCCGTATAAAACCCTTTCTTTATAGGATTACTCCCTCCGACCCAGACCAAAGGTAACAGTTACCTAAAATGGACGAACCATACCAAAGGTAACATACTATAAATGGCATGTTTTTGGACAATATAATCCTTATACCCTCCTCATATTTACACAAATGCCATCATGTGGCCCACCCACTAACTCCTTATTTAACTCACCTAAACCCATTTAATTATATCCACTACCCATGTGGCCCACTCACCAATCTTTCCATCTTTACCCCTCCTTTTTACCCCTTTTCTTAAATAACCCATTTTTCACCATGTTACCTTTCGTCTGGGTCGGAGGGAGTATAACGCAAAAATTATATGTAGTTTATAGTCATGAAACGAAAATAACAATGAAAACGATAAAAATTATAGAAATAACCTTCGGTCCTAGTCCAAAAGGCAATGAGAGATCAAGTTAGATCTCCTCCTAATCGTTGCACCCAAGATATCCGAGTAATGCCCTTGTGCTAGAGAGAATCCCCTAATTGCCTTGCAATATCGAGGGGATTGTTTTGTGAGTTTGTGTTGGATGAGAGATCCGGGATTCAGGAGGCACAATTCCCAAAACCCTAATATTTTTTAGCAAATGAAATTAGGTTAGAAGTGAAAGGAGAAAGCTCTCCTTATGGCCTCTCTAATTCGGCCAAACCGAATGGATCAAGGGGAAGTGGGCTTCCACTTCCTCTTAATTTAAACTTGTGGTCCGGTTCATAATTCGCTAAGTGTTTATGACACGGTCTAATTATAAACTGTCATCGGTTATCGGATATTAAAGCATCAACCAATTACACGGATTAGTTGAATTATTTAATACGTGTCCGACAAAGACAATATCGTATAATTATATTTATCCAATATACATTAATCAAATATAAGTCGCTTATATTTAATTTTACGAATTAATCGGTTAATTCGCTTTAGCCCATGATATTTAATCCGTATTAAATAAAATATCTCAACATCACATTTTAACTAATTATTAGTCAAATAACTCAGACTAACTGGTTAGTCAAAATTGGCATCTACATGACTGTATTTTCATACCGTCACATCACTCAAATGTATCCTATAGGTGTGACTTTTAGGGACCAGTTGATCACCGCCATCTGTATGACAAAAACGTCAAACTTATCTAGCAAGCCAACCGTTATTGATAAACGTGGATCAACTGATAATGATACCAAAAGTATGCCCTTTGATCCTTTTAGAGGTTTATAAGTCCTTGCACTAACTGTTAAGGACACCAACCCCAACAAGCTCCCACTTGTCCGTACAAGTGTATGTGCAATGACGTTATCCGCACTAACTGGAGGACACAGCTCCAACAAACTCCCACTTGTCCGTACAAGTGTATGTGCGATAACCGATTCTCATATTCATTTAAAATTTCTCCCACTCAATGTAAAACAATTTGCAGATCTGGATCCACAAAGGTCGTATTTTACAATCGATCTGGATCTAGAGTGGTTTCCCCGACTAGAGAGTAACTTAACCGATAAAACGACCGTATCCGAGCATGGCCATGCATTTCGATTCTGACTCCTCGAGTGGCCCTGAGAAATATCGAGTACCTGATAAAGGCTGAATATTTCCTTCAACTCGAACTCCTTCCGATCTAAGCACAGCATGAAATGACCCAGAAACAATCTACTTGGCCCCCTGTTACGGATGACCGTGAGAAAGAAACCAAAGTCACCCAAAATCTGCCTTAGTCTCTAGAGACAGTCGATAGTCAAAAGAATCGACTCTTAGGATCACCATGGAGGTCCTATCCACGACCGGGCACCGAATGTTATAAAACATTTAGGACTCCACGTCGATGTCACAATTGTGTCCTACGAAATATCCGTATAAATCGCCTCGTGATTGGTCACAACTTTGTTGACTTATGGCTAGTTGAACCCACCATCAACCAACGTCACAAAATAATTGCCAGAGTTATCAGCTCATGTGGGCAATTAAGGACTAAAAAATATAATGTTCTTGCAGTTCACTTTGTGGTGTTCAAAATTTGTCGTACAAATCCACATGAAAAACAAAATATATATATATAAAATATCAAAACGATGATGTTGAACAGTACAAAAAGCGAATGAATCTAATCCATAAAAGAGTACTACAACTTAGGAACACGTTTAATTCCCATGGAATTAACGTGCCCTTCATGCTTATCTTGTCGTAATGCTTTAGTGAGAGGATCTGCTATGTTATCATCTGTAGCAATCTTTTCTATCACTACTGTCTTTTGCTCCACGTAATCCCGGATTAGATGAGCTTTCCGTTGTACATGTCTAGACTTGTTGCTAGACTTTGGCTCCTTAGCTTGGAAGATGGCACCACTATTGTCGCAATAGATGGTGATCGGGTCATTCGAACTAGGCACTACGGATAGCCCATGTAAGAATTGACGCATCCATATCGCTTCCTTTGTAGCTTCGAAGCGGCATAGTACTCGGACTCGGTCGTAGAATCTGCTGTATGAGTTTGTTTCGAACTCTTCCACCGATCTGCAGCGCCATTAAGAGTAAAAACGAATCCCGACGAGATTTCGAGTCATCACGATCCGTTTGGAAGCTAGCATCTGCGTAACCGGTTGCGCATAGCTTTTGTTCGCCTCCATAAGTCAAAGCCCAATCTTTAGTCCTCCGTAGGTACTTAAGAATGTTCTTGACAGCCAACCAATGTGATTCACCTGGATGCTGTTGGAATCGACTTGTCATACTCAATGCATATGCCACGTCGGGACGTGTGCATATCATGGCATACATGATAGATCCTATTGCCGAGGCATAAGGTATCCGTGCCATGCGCTCTTTCTCTTCCGGTGTCTCTGGTGCCTGAGACTTGCTCAAATGCACCCCTGGAGACATAGGAAGGAACCCCTTCTTGGAGTTAGTCATGCTGAATCTCTCTAGGACTTTGTCTATGTAAGACTCCTGACTGAGAGATAGCATCCGTCGTGATCTATCTCGATAGATACGGATGCCTAGAATTCTTTGTGCCTCTCCCAGATCTTTCATCTGGAAATGGTTTTTCAACCATACTTTCACCGAAGTTAAGAGAGGTATGTCATTCCCAATCAGGAGTATGTCGTCAACATACAATATTAGGAAGACAATCTTGCTCCCACTCGACTTGATATATAAACATGGTTCCTCGACTGATCGAGTGAATCCATTTTATTTTATCACTTGGTCGAAGCGATGATTCCAACTCCTTGATGCTTGCTTAAGTCCATAAATGGAACGCTTTAGCTTGCACACTTTCTTAGGATGTTCTGGATCGATGAAACCTTCGGGTTGTACCATGTACAACTCTTCCTCCAAAAAACCGTTTAAGAAGGCGGTTTTCACGTCCATTTGCCAAATTTCATAGTCATGAAAAGCGGCAATCGCTAAGATAATCCGAATGGAACGCAGCATGACTACGGGTGCAAAAATCTCATCGTAGTGCAAACCTGGCACTTGGGTGAAACCTTTAGCAACTAGTCGTGCTTTGTAGATATCTTGTTGACCTTCCACAGAATGCTTTATCTTGTAAAGTCATTTGCATTGAAGGGGACGAACCTTAGCAGGTAAGTCAACAAGATCCCATACGTTGTTCTCATACATAGAGTCCATCTCGGATTGAATGGCCTCAAGCCATAGCTTTGAGTCAGAACTAGTCATGGCACCTTTATAGGTTGCGGGTTCACTACTCGTTAAAAGTAGAACGTCATCTATATCATGTTCCTCGACCATACCAATGTATCTGTCTGGAGGAATAGAGACTCTTCCCGACCTCCTAGGTTCCTCAGGAATGTTAACCGCAGCCGGGATTGAAGGAATAGGTTCCTCCAATAGTTGCTCGGTATTTGGTTCTGGAATCTCCGACAGGTCGAAGGTTCTATCACTCTTTGCATTCTCGAGAAATTCCTTCTCTAAGAATGTCGCACTAGCCGCAACAAAAACACGTTGTTCGGTTGGCGAATAGAAGTAATGACCACGTGATCCTTTAGGATAACCTATAAAGTATGTCTTGACCGATCGCGGGCCGAGCTTATCTTCAGGTCTCCACTTGACATAAGCCTTGCAGCCCCAAACCCGTATAAAGGACAAGTTAGGGACCGTTCCCTTCCATAGTTCATATGGAGTTTTGTCAACAGCTTTAGACGGACTTCGGTTAAGTATTAGAGCAAATGACAAAGAGCATAACCCCATAATGAGTCGGGCAACACGGTGTGACTCATCATGGATCGAACCATATCAAGTAGTGTTCGATTTCTCCGTTCGGACACACCATTCACCGAGGTGTTCCAGTGGAGTTAACGTAGGGCAATCCCACAGTCTTTAAGGTGTTGATCAAACTCGTGAGAAAGATATTCGCCACCACGATCTGAACGCAGTGTTTTTATCTTTCTACCAAGTAGGTTCTGTACCCTATTTTGGTATTCTTTGAATTTCTCAAAGGATTCACTTTTGTGCTTCATTAAGTAGACATAGCCATATCTACTTAAATCATCCGTGAAAGTGATGAAATACCTATAGCCTTCTCGTGCGGTGATTGACATAGGACCACATACATCCGTGTGTATGAGCCCTAATAGGTCAGCAGCGCGCATTCCAACACCTTTGAAGGAAATACGAGTCATCTTACCGATGAGACATGATTCACACGTGCCAAATGATTGAAAATCAAAGGCCGAGATAGCTCCATTTTTAATGAGCTGTTTTACGCGTTTCTCATTTATGTGTCCCATACGGCAGTGCCATAGATACGTTTGATCTTTATCACCAACCTTTAACTTTTTATTCATTACGTGTAATATTTCGGTCGTCTGATCTAAAACATAAATTCCGTTCATGGAGACTGCCTTGCCATAAATCATATCGTGTAAAGAGAAAATGCAAGCATTATTTTCTATTACAAATGAAAAACCAAGTTTGTCAAGTGCGGCCGAAATAATGTTTTTCGAAAGACTAGGAACATAATAGCAATCATATAATGATAACTCAAATCCGCTAGGAAGCTGGATCACATATGTCCCCTTTGAGATGGCAGCCACTCTTGCTCCATTCCCAACACGCAGGTCAACCTCACCCTTTACGAGAGGCTCGAGATTTCGGAGGCCCTGCACATGATTACACAGATGAGAACCACAACCAGTATCTAGTACCCAAGTTCCGTAACTTGCATGGTTAATCTCAATCATATGAATAAAAGTAGAAGAAGAAGACATACCAACAGGTTTAACGCGACCCGCTTTTATGTCCTCATGATAAACAGGACATGTACGCCTCCAATGCCCAGTCTTGTGGCAGTGATGGCATTCCATGTTTTCGGTTTTGCTCTTTGTCACGCCTGATGAGGTGCTCGACTCACCAGGCCCACTCTTTCCTGAACCCGACTTCTTAAACTTCGCCTTACCTACTGCTAGGTTTGCCTGAGCTTTGCCCTTACCTTTCCCTTTGTTTGACACAACGAGAACATCCTGTTTCATGCTCCCACTGAACTTCATGTCCTTCTCGGTCTGTACGAGGAGGGAGTGTAGTTCATGGGGAGTTTTCTTCAAATCATTCATATAGTAATTCGCTCTAAATTGCGAATAACCATCGTGGAGTGAGTGAAGAATGCGGTCGATAACAATGTTCTCGCTGATGTTACAGTTAAAGGTCTCCAGTTTCTCGACATTCTCAATCATGCTGAGAATGTGTGGGCTAACCGGTTGGCCCTTCTGGAGTCTCGCATCAAAGAAGCGAGTGGTATGCTCATAGGTCACGATTCTCGGTGCTTTCGAGAATTCCTTAGTGAGCGTGGTGAAAATCTTGTTTGCACCATGGGCTATGAAGCGTTTCTGCAAATTTGATTCCATTGCAAAAATGAGTACGTTTTTAATCGCACCCGCTTCCATACGTAAATCATTAAACTTGGTGATTTCAAAGCACTCTAGCCGTGGGACCTGGGTTTGCCGGGAGGGGCTCTAATAGATATTTGAGCTTCCCGTCAGCAGCAGCAGCATTCCGTAATGCCGCCTCCCAGTCCGCGAAGTTGGATCCATCATTCTTTAGTCGAGTAGACTGATTCATCTGATTCATGAAGATCCGAAGCCAGGACTCACGGTCCAATGTGGCACTTGGCATTGGGTTTTCAGTAGAACCAGCCATTTGTTGTTTAGCAGTTTAAAAACGTGATCTACACTGAAAAAGAAAGAAAAACAAAACGAAATAAGCAACTCATCGAGGTGATTTAAGTCTATTTTAAAATTCATTTTAAACATGTAGACTCTCGCACTTGCATTATTGATCTCCCTCAAGAATGATACAAGTGATCCCAAGACTCAATTTCGTAAATTGATAAGCCAATCGTTTAGCTAGTTCTTCCGGAAGAACTCTTGGTCGATAGATTTCCGTAAATCCTATCTATAGTCCACCATAGTCACAGGATCGTACGAGTGACCATAGTGTTGAGATAAAATAGGTCAATCAGTTCCAACTTACCCGACGTAGAAGGGGTCATATTATGCCTACCGACGAAGAAGGGACTCATTGGAGTTTGACCTATAAAGACTATTCTCAATTTTTGTTTATACGAGGAAGATCCCATCAACTAAATTTTAATTCATATTAAGTGAACGAATAACTAGCGTTTGCGTGAATGAATTAATTTGGGTGATGGCTTAAAATCGTGTGACATGCGAATGTCATAGAAAACTAACTCGTGACCTCTATATGTGTCAGTTTTCATGCAATAATTAGGTGGTTTGGTTTTTAGGCGGAATATGATGCATACTATCGTTACAAAAAATAAATAAAGGAATGCGATACGTAAATAAAAAAATTCCTAGTGTGGCCTATCCTAGTAAAAAGAACAAAATACAACTTTGGAATCCACCGTTGGACCCGAAAGCTTGTCTTGGTGTTCCATCTTTGTCCATGTAGCGGGAGTGAGCTCCGGTCTCCATCTTTAGTCTTCTCAAAAATTACAATTAAAATTTACAAATATAAACCTATTTACATTCTAAATAAAAACTGTAATTAAAAGAAATAAAATGGAGATACGAGATCTCAAAATACAACCAAGACCGTGTTCCATCATTACGGTAACACGTTCTACTAAGGCCACACTAAGTTACAACCGTTTGCAAAATAATTAAATACGTAATTAAAAGGCATTCAAAACATTCAAAATATAAATTAGAACGATAAATTATAATGCATCAACTAAAAATTAAATTTATTCGTGACATAATTCCGTAATTATGTTAAATTTTTATCCAAACCACCAAAGATAATTAAAATTACATGACAAAACCGCTTTAGTCAAGTTAATTCTAATCCGAGATAATCCGTTACAATAAATCATGTTAAAGTAACTTTATTTTACGTGGGTGAACCGTTTCACTAACAAGCGAGAGCATAAAAACGTTTTATGCATTAAAAAGGCCGGAAAAAAAACAAATTTTTTTTTTCTTCTCTGTACTGTACGTGAACAGTACCAGGGGCCAAAAAAAATTTTTTTTTTTTTTTTTATAAACCGGCAGAAATGCCGAGAGCTTCAAGAGGCAAAAAAAAAATTTACGCGGCTCAAAACGTGAGCAAAAAGGATCAAAACAAAACGGTTTGATAAAAAAACACAATTGTAGTTTTAATCTAATCCGTATAGAAATCACACTACAATTGTTAATCTTCAACGTTTTGCAATAATTATCGGTTAGAATTGCAACATGTGAAGAACGATTGAAAACAAGAGATCAAATGATCTAACAAAAACTTGTGGCACGCAAACCAATGCAATAAAAACAGAAAACAGGCCGTGTACAGTGAAGGCCACACGGTTTTCATAAAATAAACAGATTTGCCGAAATAAAAAAAATGCCACACGAAATTTTATGCAATTATTTTGACCGATCTTTAACATATAGCGATGAATATCGATTACATAGACAATATGCAAAGATCAAAAAGTAAACAAACATCACCGTGTAAACTAGACACGGATCCCAAGGCATAAAACAACAACAAAACGCAGCAATAAAAAAAATATTGCCGAGATAAAAAAAACATTTGTGCCGTGACAAATTTTTGCCCAAAATACATCGTTTCAAAAATCGTTTGATGAAAAACACATATAAAAATTTACGTGGCCTCGCTCTGATACCACTTGTAGGGTTAGATCCGTATAAAACCCTTTCTTTATAGGATTATAACGCAAAAATTATATGTAGTTTATAGTCATGAAACGAAAATAACAATGAAAACGATAAAAATTATAGAAATAACCTTCGGTCCTAGTGCAAAAGGCAATGAGAGATCAAGTTAGATCTCCTCCTAATCGTTGCACCCAAGATATCCGAGTAATGCCCTTGTGCTAGAGAGAATCCCCTAATTGCCTTGCAATATCGAGGGGATTGTTTTGTGAGTTTGTGTTGGATGAGAGATCCGGGATTCAGGAGGCACAATTCCCAAAACCCTAATATTTTTTAGCAAATGAAATTAGGTTAGAAGTGAAAGGAGAAAGCTCTCCTTATGGCCTCTCTAATTCGGCCAAACCGAATGGATCAAGGGGAAGTGGGCTTCCACTTCCTCTTAATTTAAACTTGTGGTCCGGTTCATAATTCGCTAAGTGTATATGACACGGTCTAATTATAAACTGTCATCGGTTATCGGATATTAAAGCATCAACCAATTACACGGATTAGTTGAATTATTTAATACGTGTCCGACAAAGACAATATCGTATAATTATATTTATCCAATATACATTAATCAAATATAAGTCGCTTATATTTAATTTTACGAATTAACTGGTTAATTCGCCTTAGCCCATGATATTTAATCCGTATTAAATATTATATCTCAACATCACATTTTAACTAATTATTAGTCAAATAACTCAGACTAACTGGTTAGTCAAAATTGGCATCTACATGACTGTATTTTCATACCGTCACATCACTCAAATGTATCCTATAGGTGTGACTTTTAGGGACCAGTTGATCACCGCCATCTGTATGACAATAACGTCAAACTTATCTAGCAAGCCAACCGTTATTGATAAACGTGGATCAACTGATAATGATACCAAAAGTATGCCCTTTGATCCTTTTAGAGGTTTATAAGTCCTTGCACTAACTGTTAAGGACACCAACCCCAACAAAAAGCACCCTTGTTCTTTCCAAGGGAAAATCGGTTGGGAGGAAGAGGAAGGCCAATGCATGGGCTAGTTGCTCTTCCACAAGAAGCACTAGGTATGCAAGCCTAGTGTAAAAAGAATGATTACTTCTTCCACTACACTTAATTAACATTATAAGAATATATTAATTAAGTCCAATATTTCGGTCCAAATGGATAATATGAAATCCATTTTATTTTTGTCAATTGTCAATATATCACATGTCATGTGTAACATAAATTTGTTATCTATTTTTAACATATTAAAAATCAACGTATTAATAAAAATACGTCATATGCAAAAATCGACTTAGTAATTCATAATTACTTGTACCAAAATATTTTACCGTTTATAAATCGCATTTATAATAATTCATTCAAATCCAATTGTTTCTTTAAACAATAATTTCATCCGAGTAATGATACAATTCGATTACTCAGACCGTATCTCATTTAATCACATTTCAATTTGATACGTAAATTTTACTTCCAAAATCGTCCGTCAATTTTTCAGGTAATTTAATTAACTCGTAACATTATACGATTAATTAAATGATCAATTAAGAGTGTTGCCCTATAGGTATGACCTAGGGGGTCAACTGATCACCACCGTCACACGACAGTAATGTCAAACTCTAGTCAACCAATCATTACCGATATGTGTGGACCAGTTGACAATAAAAAATTACTTCCCAATTGTATTCTTTAAAATGAGATTTAATAATGATATTTAAATCATGTGATCGCACTATTGTTGAGGACACATTTCCCAACAATCTCCCACTTGTCCTCGACAAGTGTGCGTCACCAATTCTCCTGTCCTATTACTATCTCCCACTTAATGCAAGGTGTCTTTCAGGTCGTACTTGCAAGTGATCATATCGAGAGTGGTTTCCTCGATCTGGAGAATAACTGATTGACCGAACTTATCTATCATAGATACTTTCCGAGCGTGGCCACGCATTTCGATTCATTACTCCTCGAGTGGCCCCGAGATATTGTTATAACCCTGACTAGGGGTGGACAATTCCTATCGCACTCATTCCCTTCGACTAGCCACAGCCATCATAACCCAAAATATGCCCATTTGACCCCATTTACGAAGGTCGTAGTAACACAAATCAAAGTTAATCTGAAATTGTGCCATCTTAGGCGAATAGTCTTTAGTCAAAAGAATCGACTCATTAGAATACTATAGTAGCTCTCGCCACGACCAGGCTATATAAATTTGCCAGAACTCTATAAGTGGTCATAAGGCCCGACAAGGTGTTCCTAACAGTCTGCCTATGTGATCGACTAGTCATCTCACATGACTCTATGGCACTTGAACTTGCCATCAATCGCCTCACACTCTAGTCACTTCGAGACGTCACCTCATACAAGTGAATATGGGCAAATACTATGTTAATCCGTGTTCACTTTAACGGGGTTCAATTGTCTCTACAACCCGTTTGGATGTAACAATGTATAAATTAAGGATAAAAGACAAATGTGATTATGAACATGAACAAAAACAACACTTTTATTTCATTTCAAGATCTAACTAAAACTTGGTACACGTTTAAGTCCCATGGACGTAACATGTCCATCATGCTTAGCCTGCGATAAAGGGTTGGTGAGCGGATCGGCTATGTTGTCATTCGTCCCAACCTTACAAATCGCAATTTCCTTTCTTTCAATGAAATCTCTTATTACATGATACTTTCTAAGTACATGTCTAGATCTATTACTAGACTTTGGCTCTTTAGTTTGGAAGATCGTCCCACTATTATCATAATAGAGAGTGATGGGATCATTGGCGGTAGGTACTACTTTTAGACCTTCCATGAATTGCCTGATCCAAACAGCTTCCTTAACAGCTTCTGATGCTGCGATGTACTCAGCCTCCGTTGTAGAATCCGCGGTTACAGCTTCCTTGAAGCTTCTCCAGCTTACGGCACCACCATTGAGCATAAACACGAAACTAGCTTGTGATTTCAAGTCGTCTCCATCTGTTTGAAAACTTGAGTCCGTGTATCCATTAACACGCAACTCAGTGTCTCCTCCAAACACAAGGATAGAATCCTTAGTTCTTCTCAAGTACTTAAGGATGTTCTTGACAGCAATCCAGTGACTCTCACCTGGATTTCCTTGATATCTACTCGTCATGCTCAAGGCATACGAGACATCAGGACGTGTGCATATCATCGCATACATGATTGATCCAACAGCGGAAGCATAAGGGATCAACTTCATGCGTTCAACATCATGGGGTTCGGAATGACATTGAGTCTTGCTCAATATCGTCCCGGTTACCATAGGTACCAAACCCCTTTTGGATTTGTCCATGCTAAACCGTCGAAGAATCTTATCGACATAAGACTCTTGACTTAGTGCCAATATCCTCTTGGATCTATCTCTATAGATCCGGATACCTAATATGCGTTGTGCCTCTCCTAAATCCTTCATTTGGAAGTGGTTACCTAACCACTTCTTAACAGAAGACAACATTGGAATATCATTTCCAATGAGTAGTATGTCATCGACATACAAGATTAGGAACATAACATTTCTCCCACTGAATTTCATGTATAAACATGGTTCCTCAACACTTCGAGTTAAACCATTTTCCTTTATAACATGATTGAATCGATGATTCCAACTTCTAGATGCTTGCTTAAGACCATAAATGGATCTCTTAAGTTTGCACACTTTGTTAGGATTTTTAGAATCAACAAAACCTTCGGGTTGTATCATGTACACCTCCTCTTCTAAATGCCCATTTAGAAAAGCGGTTTTGACATCCATTTGCCATATTTCATAATCATGAAATGCGGCGATCGCTAACAAAATCCGTATGGATCTTAGCATGGCTACGGGGGCGAAGGTCTCATCATAATGTAGACCTTGGACTTGGGTAAATCCCTTTGCCACTAGCCTAGCTTTGTAGACATCGTCATGTCCTTCTATGCCATTCTTGACCTTGAATATCCATTTGCATTGGAGGGGTCTTGCCCCTTTAGGCAAATCTACCAAGTCCCAAACTTGGTTTTTATGCATAGAATCCATTTCGGACTTCATGGCTTCAAGCCATAAGGAGGAATTTGGACTAGAGATTGCGGCCTTGTAGGTGGCGGGCTCGTCACTTTCCATAAGTAACACATCGAGTGTTCCATCTTCCTCGATAAGTCCCACATATCGATCGGGATGGCGAATTACTCGGCCCGTCCTTCTTAGTGGAGGAGGTATAACCGCGTTAGACGACGAAGGAACATCTTCTTGCGTCTCTATCTCGGTTTGTGGCTCTTGAACTTCATCAAGTTCAAAATTTCTCCCACTCTGTCTCTTAGAAATAAATTCTCTTTCTAAGAAGACAGCCTCGCATGACACAAACACTTTATGATCTTGAGGTTTGTAGAAGTAATATCCTCGAGAGGTCGAGGGGTAACCTACAAAGATGCATTTTTCGGATCTTGGGGCAAGCTTGTTGTCGTTCTTAGTTTTGACGTAAGCATCACATCCCCAAATCTTCATATAAGATATATTGGGAATTTTTCCCGTCCACATCTCATATGGAGTCTTTTCGGTGGATTTAGTGGGACTATTATTCAAAGATCGAATTGCGGTTTGAATCGCAAATCCCCAAAATGAGTTCGGTAACTCGGTTTGACTCATCATGGATCGAACCATATCAAGTAAGGTTCGATTCCTCCTTTCGGCAACACCATTAAGTTGTGGTGTTCCGGGTGGAGTAAGTTGTGATATAATACCACAACCTTTCAAGTGTGAATCAAATTCAAGGCTAAGGTATTCACCACCACGATCGGATCGTAGTGCCTTAATCCTTTTGTTCAATTGGTTCTCTACATCGTTTTGAAATTCCTTGAATTTCTCAAACGCTTCACTTTTGTGTTTCATTAAATAGATATACCCATATCTACTCAAGTCATCGGTGAAGGTTATAAAGTAGTCATAATTACCACGAGCGGTGATACTCATTGGTCTGCATACATCGGTGTGTATGAGTCCCAATAGCTCACTAGCTCGTGTCCCTTTACCACTAAAAGGATTACGAGTCATTTTGCCAAGTAGGCAATATTCGCATGTACCAAATGATTGATAATCAAATGGTGTAATCAAATTAGTTGAAATTAATCTTTTGATGCGATTCTCGTTTATGTGACCTAATCGACAATGCCAAATGAACGCTTCACTTGGGTCACTTGATTTGAGTTTCTTTGATTGAATGTTATAAATATCATTCGTTGGATTTGAGGTCTCTAAAATGTAAATGCCATTAATGGAAGAAGCTTGGCCAATAACCAAATCATTCCTAGAAATAGTACAACGATTGTTCTTAATGACAAAACAAAAACCGTCCATGTCTAGCATGGCGATTGAAATAATGTTTTTAGAGAGCGTAGGCACATAAAAACAATTATGCAAATACAACTCAAATCCATTTGGCAAAGCTAAAACATAAGTTCCCTTGGATTCGGCCGCTACCCGAGCTCCATTTCCAAGGCGTAGATCCACATCTCCCTTGCTAAGCCTCTCCACATCTCTTAAACCCTGTAAATGATTACAAAGGTGAGAACCACAACCGGTATCTAGTACCCATGTTGTAGTGGAAGTATAATTTATATCAATAACATAAATTTCTTTAGGAATTGTACCTTTTGGAGTAATGAGTCCTTCCCTTATATTTCGCAAATACATGGGACAATTCCTAAGCCAATGTCCCATGCCATAGCAATAATGGCACTCATCATTAACTTGCTTGAAGTTTTTGATTTTATTTCCTTTCTTCTTGAACCTCTTGCCCTTTGAAGCAAGAACTTGATTGCTAGAGCTCCCACTAGCTTTGGCATCTTTATCTTCCAGAGACAAAGACCCTATAGATCGCATGAGGTAGTCTTCCTGAGACGGACTCACACGAGGTCTAGTAGAAGTGGGTGGTTTAGAAGAGGTGATGAAGTTAAGGTTTCCATCCGAACCTATCCCGAAATGAAGTTCTCTAGTTGTATCGAAATTATTGTTGGAGCATACGTCGTCAAGAACATTGTGATATGACTCAATAGTTATCGGTGCGGTAGCATTTGATGGATTCATTGCAAAAAAACTACAAATATGGAGGAAAAGGAAATATTAACATTTGTCTTTTTAAATCATACTTGCAAATTAACAAGATATGAACATTTATATAGTGACCTCTACCCAACTATAATAAATGATTCCAAGACCCAAATTCATATTGACTTAGGCACGGTGGGGCCGATACATCCTTTATCAATATAACTCGGTGGATTAACGTTTAATCGATTCTACTTTTAGAACTCTTGGTCGATAATATTACATTAACAATTATCTTTAGCCCAAAACACATTCGACAAGGGCACGGTGGAGCCGATACATCCCTTATCAAAAACTTTTGTTGAGTTCAATCCAAATTTCGAATAAATGTGTCCATGATCCAAACCCACATTAACTTGGGCACGGTGTGGCCGATACATCCCTTATCAACATGAATTCGGTGGATTAACATTCATCACCCACTTCCCCTACGTAACAAGGTTTGTACCCCGGTGGGGCCGAGCGCACTCCCTCGCGAAATAGGTTTTCATGGTTTCTACTATTTGGTAAGGCTATGTCTCAATTAATTGTTTTAGCGAGAGGTCATGTCAATTTATTATCTATCACGTTTTAAGTGAACTAAAGCGGTGAACTACGATAATTCGAATTGACACGGTCGATAAACTCGATAAAATGACAATGCATGTTTAGTTATGGCGATTTAGCGATGCATGCGACATAAAATAAAATGCAAGCATAAAAATAAATAAATCCTAGTATGGCCTTTCCTAAAATAGAAAAACTATTTAACTATTACATATTCGGAAACCAACTCCATTGGTCCCTTGAACTTCGGTTGTGGCACGCATCTCGAGGTAACACCGTCTTTATGTATCGCAATTCTTGAAGAAATCCGTCTTTTGGAACTCCGGAATGAATAAAATTACATAATAAATTACATAATTTCCTATCATAAATTTGTAACTAAAATAAAATAAATCTATTAAATTACAAAACGGTGATACGAGATCACAATAAAAATTACAACCGAATCGATATTCCCATACATTTCGGGAAATACCAATTAAAATCTAAGGCCATACTAAGTAAAATTACATAATTCAAAATTACATAAATTAAAATTATGACAATCATAAAGAAAAAATCAGCATTATAATATGTATGAACATGCTCAATTTTAGGCTAAATCGCCTTTAATTAGCCAATATCGTATATTACTCGGTTTTTACGGATTTGCGTGAATTCAACATTTTATAATCACAAAAATACATAAACTCATATTTATGCATAAGTTAATTACCCTAACCTCTTAGGACTCAAAATTTAGTCTTCACTAATAATTTGACCATAATTAACCCATATTTTATAAAATTGTTCATAAATGGACCAAAATTACAAAAATAAGCCATAAACTTCAAATAAATCACAAAATTTCAAATAAATTCAAAATTTGAAATTTAAACTTATGAACATTCTGGAAAATTACCATGACACTCATAATGTTCAAAATCTTAGGTTAAAAATTTCGAAATTTTTCCGGAAAAACAATGTTGCGGTTTATCGATTTTTAATAAAACAATCATAAAAACATGGAAAATATTATTTTCATTAACTTTTCAATTTTAGATCTGAAAAAGATAATAAAATGCAACATTAGACGTTTTTCCTAAGTCATAGATTATGTTTTATTAATTTTCCACTAATAATGTCACTATTTATGCTATTTTTCTTCAAAAATCCATAAATCATGCAAAAAGACTTCTTTATAGCCAATTATTTTACACACATCTTGTAAAATTGCATGTGACAACATATTAATTTTATATGACCAGATTCGAAATTTAACTCATATTAACCTATTTTTCACCTAAATCCGAATTTAATAATGAATAAATTCATTTTTCGAGCATAACAAGTCCAAAAATTATGAAAATTTACAGATTATCTAAAAATAATATATGTGACAACATATACAAAAATCAACTGAAAATTTGAAGTATAGCTAATTTTAGACCAAAAATGACATTTTTACTCATAAAATCATATTTAAATGCCATTATTGTAAATTATGAACAATAAAAATCGGTAAAATTAACCAAAATATCCTTAAACATTTTAGGACCAGAAATATTAACATGCATGGATTAATTTCGTGATATCTCATAATAAATCAAATTTTACAAGTTTTATTTGTTATTCTTATAACTCGGAAAAACTTTTAACCGATTTGCATGCAAACAACCGTGGCTCTTGATACCGATTGAAGGAAATGTAGATCTTTATACAAACTAACATATTCACATATGTCGAAATTAATTTGTCATAAAATTAAATACGGATTTTATGCATGCAAACAATATAATAAAATAGAGAAGAAATCATATCCTTACATTGAAATTTTGGTTCAAATGGGCACAAAAGAAATCTCGTTTTCTTTTGTTCTTGAGCTTTCCTTTAATGGAAGAACAAGATCCAAGTGTAGGATCTCTCCTTAGGAATAATACCCAAAGCTAACTCTTAATCTAATTAATATTATTTGAGCTAGTATAATATTAATCTAGTGAAAAATTGAACCAAAAATTGTTTGGTTTTGCTCCTAAAACCGGGTAGGAGAAGAGGTAAGGAAGAATGTAATTTTTATCTCTCTAAAAATTATAATATGAAGTGAATGAATAATATTATTATCAACCCATGCATATAGTGAATGATAATAATTTAAGCAAAAAGCACCCTTGTTCTTTCCAAGGGAAAACCGGTTGGGAGGAAGAGGAAGGCCAATGCATGGGCTAGTTGCTCTTCCACAAGAAGCACTAGGTATGCAAGCCTAGTGTAAAAAGAATGATTACTTCTTCCACTACACTTAATTAACATTATAAGAATATATTAAATAAGTCCAATATTTCGGTCCAAATGGATAATATGAAATCCATTTTATTTTTGTCAATTGTCAATATGTCACATGTCATGTGTAACATAAATTTGTTATGTATTTTTAACATATTAAAAATCAACGTATTAATAAAAATACGTCATATGCAAAAATCGACTTAGTAATTCATAATTACTTGTACCAAAATATTTTACCGTTTATAAATCGCATTTATAATAATTCATTCAAATCCAATTGTTTCTTTAAACAATAATTTCATCCGAGTAATGATACAATTCGATTACTCAGACCGTATCTCATTTAATCACATTTCAATTTGATACGTAAATTTTACTTCCAAAATCGTCCGTCAATTTTTCAGGTAATTTAATTAACTCGTAACATTATACGATTAATTAAATGATCAATTAAGAGTGTTGCCCTATAGGTATGACCTAGGGGGTCAACTGATCACCACCGTCACACGACAGTAATGTCAAACTCTAGTCAGCCAATCATTACCGATATATGTTGACCAGTTGACAGTAACAAAATTACTTCGCAATTGTATTCTTTAAAATGAGATTTAATAATGATATTTAAATCATGTGATCGCACTATTGTTGAGGACACATTTCCCAACACTCGGGTCGCGCGCCTCTTAGGCCCGCCCCAGTTCACACCAGTCTTTAGCACGATGCGTCGGGTTTTCGTTCATTCATCGCATCTTTTGGCACCAGAATGGCCAATTTACATTTCTACCCCCAGCAAGTCAATAATTGAATTTAAACTCGTGCACACTTACTGTTTTATTTTCTTTTTTGTTTTACGGTAGCGGGCTACACCCACGTTGTCTGCAGGTCATACAGAGTGTCGGTGTCGTGTTTCATGCTCACCCATCAAGGTTCGATTTCAAAAAAATTCAAAATTTCAAAATTTCAAAAACTTTTTGCGAATTATGGATTGATGATCCAAGTAGTGGTACATTTCAAGTCAAGGTTCAAATCTCAAAGTTCAAAATCAAATTTTGGGTCGACGACCCAACATCCAAATGATTCGTTTCAAATTCAAATTTCGAGGCGATGGCCCAACATACCAAGTGATGTCAAATTTAAACTTCGGGTCGATGACCCAATTATCCAAAATTTTCAAATTCAATTTTCCGGTCGATGACCCAATCTTTTAAATGATCCAATTTTAAGATCGATGATCCAAATGTGCTTATGTGATGATTAGTGCTTGTACATTTTCTATGTTTCAAATATAGCAGGATATGCTTCAACTGGTGGCTCTAAAGTCTTCGACTTTAGAGCCATTGCAAACTGGGGGCTCTGAAGCCGTTGGCTTCAGAGACCATTATCAAGATGTAGAGGATGATATCCACCAAGAATTCAATTCAATACAAGAGTATGAGATGGAAGAATTCCGTAGCTGAAAGCAAATGATGAAAGCGGCGGCAACCTCCTTGGAAAGTCCCGTCCCATTCGGACAAGTGCCAGCAGATGATAAATTTTGGGCAAATGTCAGCAGATGATGAGTTTTGGACATACGCCAGCAGATGATAAACTTTGGGAATGTGTCAGCAGTTGCCGAACTACGACGCGGGTTTGATTCCATCAGAAACGGATACGTAGGCGCCCGAGGATAAGGCTCAACCCACCATATATGCAATTTATGGGTCGATGACCAACGATGATAATTCGACGCAACAGAAGCAAGAGTTAATCCCCGACGAAGTTTCAGGTATGATCTCTTCTTATGGTCAAGGCGAGCTTATATACGCAAGTCTAATGGACTATAAACGACCCGTGAAATCCTCGGTCGAAAGGGACTGGGGTATACTTTGACTTTCACCTTGTCCAAGCCTCAGTCAAAGTGGGGGCTCTGTAGATACCCGTATCCGTTGATATTGGAATTTATAGAGAACCCGACAAACACCCGATGATGATAGGACACATGTATTTATTAGTTGTCATTGTTATTATTTGGGTTCATTTTACGATGTAGAATGAGCGTTGTCGACGGAGTATTTTATTAATTTAAATGATATTTAAATTAAAGCTTTTTTAAGGTGAATTCATTTTACTTTATTTTGAATTTATTTTTCTCAAGTTTATTTTATTGAAAATAAAATAAATAATTGATTTGAAAAAATCATTTTATGAGTGTATTTAATTTGAAAAATCATTGATTTTAATGTGTTAATTTGATTTGAAAAATCGAAATTGAAAATCGAAAACTCGTTTCAACCGCGCGTTTTGGAGCTCGATTATAGTTCGGTTTTTGAGCCCGTTTTCTTTACGAGTTGGCACGAATCTCGAGTACACTAACCAACCTAAGCCTCTACCCATCCAACCCCAGTTCGAACCCCCATAACCAAGGCCCAATTCCCGTCCCAAATACTCCCCAAACAGCCCGCATAACAAACAGCCTCCCCCCTGTTTTGCGTGCTAAATCCCGAGCCCATAACCCGCTCCAAATACCACCAAAACCCGTGCCCATTAACCCTAACCCATACCCTAGTATCCTACCCATATTAACTTAGCGTAACCACCAAGAAAACCCCCCATACAAACCCTAAAAAACCCCACGAATAGCTGATGGGCAGCAGCTATGCAAACCGAGCCCGACTGCTTATGGCTCCCTTTTACCCTACTTTAACTCCTTATAAATACCCCCCCTTCACCATACATTCATTCCCCTAAGTTCTCCATACATACTACCTTCACTTACAAGCTTTAAACTCCAGAAACAAACCCTAATTGCCTCCCAAAAACCCTCGACAAAACCGACATACAAAACTGAGAATCAGTTTGTGTGTCCTCTTTGGAACCCTTCGTTCTCCCTTCAAACCTCCATTAAAATTTGAGTTTCTTGTTCCTAATTAACCACACAACATCCATCTACATCTTAGACAAAGATTCACGAGCCAAATTGCCCTTGAGAGTACACGAATCCCCTCGAAAAACAGAGTGACATACACTCTGTTTTCGCGGCTTTTCCTGTCTGTCCAGTTCTGTTTGTGCTCATTTTTCGTGCCAAATAATTCAAAACGAGCAGGGATTGTTTTAAGATCTTTGTTCTCCTCTCTTTCTAGTATTCAAAACATCTTTTAAATCTAATTTTCACCGTGAAACGAGTGAGAAATTGCAGTTTGAAAGTTGCTGTCCAGATTTGCAAAAAAACGTGTTATTGCTTTGTTCCTTCGTCGACGACGGCCTCTCGAGATAAAATCTACGATCGATTACGACCCAAGACGGTGTCAACGATACATGTAGGTTGAGGGTGCATCAAATCCTCCTCTTCTCTTATTTATTTCGTTCTTTTTATGTTTGTTTTTTATTGTTTCGTTTTATTTTGTTTATCGTTTTTTTATCGTTTGATATGTTAACTATGAAACTAGTTTAGTCCGAGTATGAGTTAAAGTACCACCACGAACACCCGCGTTGACTTGAGATGGGAAAGAAATCCGCCACATCGGTCGGTCGTACACCCCGTCTCATTTACATATCCTCGTGTTCAAGGTAGGGCATTAATAAAACGATTTCTAACTTCGTTACTCGCTTTTTATCCCTCGTTTGTTTCGACCAATTCGACATACCCTAGGATCCGTTGCATGTTAGTTCGACCTCTGATTGTTAACATATGACTTATTTAGACGACATTAGATCAAATTAATAACCTAATTAGACACGTTAGGTGGCTTCGACACAAGCATTAAAATCAACTAACAATTCTGTAACTTAATTAAATGCATCTTTCTCTTTCACATAATTTCTCGCTAGTATAAGAGTGCGTGATTAGCACCTTCTTATTAACACTCGATGAGTTAAATTAATTAGCGAACTTGACATAATTCGACCCTTTAGGCCGTGTAGAGCACCCGGTCTTAAGCAAAGCTTTCTGACCTCTTTTATCATCGTTTTCTAATGTACAACCCGCATCGCTTCGCAAATCTATCTAACCTAATGAATTTAACCTAGGAACTAGGGTGAACGTGGCTTTAGGCCGTGAGGGTGGCCGTGCCTTTTCTTGTTTCGTTTGTTTTATATCATTTGTTTTTTGTCGTTTCGTAGCTTGTAATTTATAGTTTGTCCATCGAGTTGTAACTTTCAAGTTTGTTTTACTTTTATCGAGTCAAAACTTCTTCAAAAACCTTAGTCTTGTTTGGTTAGATGGTTGTGCCCCAATGCATGTAAGAGCGTAGTAAATCGCATGTTGTTTAAAGCAACATGGCCCGATTTATGCTAATGCATGCTTTGGTGTGTGGCTCTATGTCTAATTCGATAAGATTAAGTGAAAGCACGCATCACGAGGAGTGACCCAAGGCCGTGAGTCATGTAAGCCGTGGGCCACCCCCCTTGTGCACGTTTCCCTAGGCCGAATTGGCCGTGTAATGTGTCATGTACGGTTTTGTGTATAGCGTTGTATTTTAGATCGAGTTGTATCTTTAATTTATCGTTGCGTCGGCATGAAATGCCTGGGTTGTAATAGGATAGATCCCAACGGCTCCCCCATTCCCCCTAAGCCTTGTTTGCTTTGTTTTGTATGTTGTTAGATCAATCAACCCACATGCTAAATTACAACTTTGACAAAGTTAGTTTAGTTTCATCTAAATCAACATAGAAACTTCACATGTTAGGGTTTTAAAACGATGTTTGCATATCATATATCGTAGTAGCTATGACCTTGTTTGAAATCCGACACTTGACTTAGTAGAGGCCGTTATTGACGGGCGGGGTTAGGTGTCCTTATGGGCTTCCTAACACGTACCCTCACCCCTTACTCAAGATCTATGGTTTGTGGATCCGTCTAAATACCATTGGATTACGAGAGTCATTCAAATCGAGTGATATAGGGTACAAGTCTTTATCTTTAATCACTCGTAGTCGATTGGCTTTATGCTTTTCGATGAAAGGTGTAAAGTTGACTTGAACGGTTCCAAGTTCCCATAAAACTTGGTGGCGACTCTAATTTGTCTTAATTCGATTCGAAAGAACCTCGAGTCGATTATGCCTAGTGTGGATCCCGCGGACGCAGTTCCCGCGGGCGTTGTCCACACAAGCTATGTTAAGGACAGACTTTCACCTTGGCCTAACGATCAGGGCAGAAACGTCAGTACGACTCAAGGCTGGCACCAAGCAGGAGGGGATAACGGTCAATCAAGCAAATATTATTTGACCAGGTCAAGCACAATTATGGAGAATCAAGTGAGATTATTACACTAATTATGGAGCAATTAAGGAAAGATTCCATCATAATAGCCAAGTGTTAATCCGGGTAATCATAAAGCATTGAAGGTGCAATTAATAGCGTCTTTAAGTGGAAATAATACGCTTTAATGGTGAAGATTATTTCAGCTAATAGAGGTTACTATATAAGGAAGAGCCAAGATCATTCCAAGACACGTCCCACAAGATTACAAGCTACACTATCACAATACTTAGAGAAAATACATTATTGTGCTAATTATAAAATTATTCTCCATAAATCATAGTGAAACCTCTCCTGGCTTGTGTAGATACCTCATTTCTGCACCTCCCGCAAACCACCCGGTGATGATTGGGCCGCATATTTAGTACGCAGAACGATTTGTGACAGTTCGTAAGTTTATCGTCAAGTGATTGCTCAAACATTTATGTCTACCTCTTAATTGTCATCTACGCGCCAATACGGTCGTTTTGACAATAATTAGAGTACATTTGGAGTCCGGGCCTAAAACCGTCTTCATTTTCTGATAACCGCTAAAATCCCGAGTCAGAATGTTCTGGAATGTTCCGGATATTTCTATTCCATATTTCACAATCTTTTAATATTTGGTAAAGAATTTCCCGTAATATTCATACAAAGTATTATGGAAAATAAGATTAATCCATTATTCCATAAATTAAACACGGAAATCTTTCTTCTGCAGGAGGAAACCACTTGGGAACAGACGCAGCATGTGCTGCGCCTCTTCCAAGGGACGCAGTGCCTGCTGCACCTCTTCCCAAGTCCCTTTCTGCGTATTTTTCGTATCTTTTCATATCTTTTCGAGATTCACTTCCAAAGTCTCTCCGAAAACCCTAATTCCTTTACGTGAGTAGTATAAATAGGAGCCTTCGCTCCTCATATTTCTCACGCGAGTGTCCGCCCTTCTCTTCTCCCTTTGCATTCTAGACCACGTTCTTACTTTTTGGCGTCTACGTGCTTGAACTTTCGACCACGTAAGCTCAGATCTTTCTGTGTACCAGCCTCGTTTTGCATGACCGACCAATTTGACCAACTCCACAATAATCAATATTAATTAATCTTAATCGTTTTCCTCTTACGAGGGCACTTTCGTTACATTCGAGTCGAGCATCACTAGAACATAAACTTAGTTCATCTCGTTTCGTCAAACATGTAAGTCTGAAGGTGTAAATCTCTCTTTTATTTGTTGTTATTTACTTTTCGTAATCATTAATGTAAGGTTTATGTCGAAAGTACTTCTAAAACCGATTTGTAAAACCGTGTTTAAACCCTTTTTACGGATTATCGGGAGACAGACGTCAAGAAAGGACACAGCAACTGCTGCGCCTCTTCGAAGGGACGCAGCACCTGCTGCGCCTCTTCGTGAGGCTGCCGCAGTTCTTGCTTCCTTTATTCTTCCTTCGTCCCATGTTAGTTTCGTTCCCTTGTTTTCTTTCGTCATTGTTTGCTCTTGTTTTGTTCACATAATGGTTTTACATATTATTAATCACTGTTAGTATATAATTCATCGTTAAATCCCGACTTAAATCCCTTATAATCCAATATTTGCGGGTTTTCGTCATTAAAATCAATCCGGGTTGTAGAAATTCGATTCTTTCATATTGAGTTTCTGGAATTCGATCTTTGATATATTCTTACCTGTTGTTTATCATTAGTTCATCATTAATCCGTCATATTTAACCTAATTAATTCGTTTAGTTCATTAATTTGTTAATTAACCCCTTTTAGTCATGTAATTAATTCATAATAATCGGTTTTATCCATGTTTTATTGTTTTATGACTCATTCACATGTAATTAATGTATTAAATCACTTTCATCCGAGTCAAATATCATAATCAATCATTAAATTCACCCACGAATATTAACGATTTGCAGTTCCGGCTTCACAGCCAGAACTCAGCCTTGGAACAGACGCAGCAACTGTTGCGCCTCTTCCAGAGGGCGCCTGTTCCAGGTTGATTTCTGTCTCTGAACTTCCTTTCTGCCTTGACCTAGTTTAATTAGTTTACGTATTCAATTAACTATTATTCGTATTATCGCCTAATTCCTGTTCGTTAATTCGTTTGTTTATTCTTTCCCAAATTATCCGTTTTAAAGGTATTTTCGATATAAATCATAAATCCGTTGTAATTATTGTAATTTTCATTATTGTATTGTTGTATTTCTTTTATCGCATTGCTTGTATGTCTTCACATGTAATTGAATCTAAATTCCTACTTTGACATTTATTGTATGTTAAATTAATTGTTTACCGACTTAGTCTAATTCTTCACCTGCTAGGATTAAAACTTGGATGTTGCATTGGATGCATATAATCAACAATATATCGAGTATAGACGATTTACCTTAATCATTAGTAGACGCCGCTATCGAGGTGGGCGGGATTAGGTGTTCGATCAAAAGAGCTTCCTAATACGTACCCTCACCCCTTACTCCAGATCTCTGTGAACATCCGTGTTCATTGGCATCCACGAGAGTCATTCTAGACATAGATGGCTAAGGGTAACGAGTTCTTGGTGTTCATTTCACTACTTTGTGTCTTGACATGACACGAGGTATTCGAACGGTTTCCAATTTTCCACAATAAATTGGTGGTGACTCCACAAATGCAAACGCTTGTTCTTCCCAAGCGCCCCCGTGGGCCCATTGTCCACAGTTTGGCGACTCCGCTGGGGATAATACACTTACGTGTAGCCAAAAGGGTGAAACTTCAACAAGGTTAGGGAATAGTTTGTACAAGACAATTGTCGGTTTTCATAACTCGGTCTTCCTAGATCGTTTTATTCGGCCTTCCTAGGCCCAACCCAACCCATTCGACCAATCGTCCCGTCTAAACAGTCCTAATTCTTATTTGGGCCTAAGGATGGATAGCGATTGACGTCATCCATACCATGGTACTTACTCTTGTTTGTATCAAGGACTTTCACTACTTGAGGAAATGGACTAGGAATCGGCCTTACTCTTGTTTGGTACGAGCCTCTCCACAGACTTTGGGTTTGATTGTTCGGTATGGCAACCCACCCTTTAAACCAAAACCCTTTTAAATGCACTCAGCATCCCGTTATAATGCTTGTATAAATGTTTGTACCTTACGTGATCACCATTTCTAAACAAAACCAATATTTGGAGGAACAATTGAACCATCTCAAACCAAAACCCTTTTAAATTGACTGCAGCTGATAAAGTATGTCTTGACCGATCGCGGGCCGAGCTTATCCTCGTGTCTCCACTTGACATACGCCTCGCAGCCCCAAACCCGAATAAAGGACAAGTTAGGGACCGTTCCCTTCCACATTTCATATGGTGTCTTGTCGACAGCTTTAGTCGGACTTCGGTTAAGTATAAGAGCAGCTGACAAAAGAGCAAAACCCCATAATAAATCAGGCATGACCGTGTGACTCATCATGGATCAAACCATATCAAGTAAGGTTTGATTTCTCCGTTCGGACACACCATTTAATTGAGGTGTTCCAGGTGGAGTTAATCGCAAAAACGATTCCACAGTCTTTCAGGTGTTGATCAACCTCATTTTAAAGATATTCGCCACCCTGATCTGAACGGAGTGCTTTAACCTTTCTACCCAGTTGGTTCTGAACCCTGTTCTGGTATTCCTTGAATTTCTCAAAGGACTCACTTTTATGCTTCATTAAGTAGACATATCCGTATCTACTTAAATCGTCCGTGAAAGTGATAAAATATCTATAGCCATCTCTAGCGGTAATTGACATAGGTCCACAACCATCAGTATGTATGAGTCGTAATAGGTCACTAGCGCGCATTCCAACATCTTTGAAGGAAATTCGAGTCATCTTGCCAATGAGACATGATTCACACGTGCCATATGTAGAAAAATCGAATGCGGGAATAGTCCCATAATCGACGAGTTTCTTTACACGTTTTTAATTTATGTGTCCCATTCGACAATGCCATAGATAGGTTTGATCTTTGTCACCAACCTTTAATTTCTTATTATTCACGTGTAATACTTCCGTGGTTTGGTCTAAGATGTAAATTCCATTCATGGAAACTGCTTTGCCATAGATCATTTCATTGAAATAGAAAATACAGCTATTTTTCTTTATTGAAAATGCAAAACTGTCTTTAGCAAGTACGGAAACTGAAATAATGTTCTAAGACAAACTGGGTACATAGTAACAGTTATATAAAAATAACTCAAAACCACTAGGGAGTTGGATTACATATGTTCCCTTCGAGACTGCAGCAACTCGTGCTCCATTCCCGACTCGCAGGTCCACATCACCTTTTTCGAGAGGTATGATGTTCTTTAGGCCCTGCAAATGATTACACAGATGAGAACCACGACCAGTATCTAGTACCCAAGTTCCGAAACTTGCATGGTAATCTCAATCATATGAATATAAGATGACATACCAACAGGAACGACGCGGCCTACTTTGATGTCCTCACGGTACACGGGACAATTCCTCCTCTAATGTCCAGTCTTGTGACAATGGTGGCACTCAATGTCACCGTCCTTGATCTTTGCCTTACCCTGTGAGCCACTAGTCTCACCAGGCCCACTCTTACCGTTTCCTGGCTTTTTAAACTTTGGCTTACCTACAGCTAGGTTGCCATGAGCCTTGCCCTTACCTTTACCCTTGTTGTAAATCGTGAGAACATCCTGCTTCATGCTCCCACTCAATTTCATATCCTTCTTAGTCTGTACGAGAAGGGACTGTAGCTCATGAGGACTCTTTTTCAAGTCATTCATGTAGTAGTTTGCCCTGAAAAGGACAAAACCATCATGAAGAGAATTAAGCATTCGGTCAATGACAATGCTCTCACTGATTTTGCAATCAAGTGCCTCAAGGTTCTCGACATTCTCAATCATGTGAAGAATGTGTGGGCTAACCGGTTGGCCCTTCTGGAGTTTCGCATCAAAGAAGCGACAGGTATGCTCATAAGTAACGATTCTCGGTGCTTTTGAGAACTCGTTAGTGAGCGTGGTGAAAATCTTGTTTGCACCTTGAGCAATGAAGCGTCTTTGCAAATTGGTTTCCACTGCAAAGATGAGTACGTTCTTTATCACACCACGCTCTGATACCACTTGTGGGATTTATCTGTATGCATCCCTTTAAATTTAAGGACTATAACGAATTATAACATGATGAATTACTAGTCATAAAATAAAATGCATAAACAAGATCGTAAAGGATTAAGAAATAATCTTCGGTCCTAGCAAGTTCGGCCTATGAACAATATCGCAATGATATTCGCCTATTAGTTGAACCCAAGACGATATTGTTGGGAAATGTGTCCTCAACAATAGTGCGATCACATGATTTAAATATCATTATTAAATCTCATTTTAAGAATACAATTGGGAAGTAATATTGTTACTGTCAACTGGTCAACATATATCGGTAATGATTGGCTGACTAGAGTTTGACATTACTGTCGTGTGACGGTGGTGATCAGTTGACCCCCTAGGTCATACCTAAAGGGCAATACTCTTAATTGATTATTTAATTAATCGTATAATGTTACGAGTTAATTAAATTACTTGAAAATTGACGGACGATTTTGGAAGTATAATTTACGTATCGAATTGAAATGTGATTAAATGAGATACGGTCTGAGTAATCAAACTGTATAATTACTCGGATGAAATAAATTGTTTAATGTAACAATTAAATTGAATGAATTGTTATAAATACAAACTGTTGTGATTTATAAATTGGTAAAAATTATTTCGGCACAAGTAATTATGGAATTACTAAATCAATTTTTGTATGTGACGTATTTTTATTAATACGTTGATTTTTAATATGTTAAAAATACATTACAAATTATGTTACATGTGACATGTTACATATTGACAATTGACAAAATAATATGGATTCCATATTATCATATGGACCGAAATAAAGAAGAGGTTTAAGCTAATTAATTGTTTAATTAGTAGCTAAACATAATGATTGTTTTGCTTTAGTAGCCTTACATGCCTATAGTGCATTGTGAAGACAAATGAGCCCATGCATTGGCTCCTTTCCACCTCCTCTTGGCCGGATTTTTAGAGAAGAAAAACCACTTGGTTTTTCTTCTTATTTTTGATATACACCATAATGTAATGTGTGTATTATTCATTCTAACTACTCATCCAAAAATACAAGTTCTAGTGAGAAGAAAAATCCTCTCTTCTTCTCTCTTAAAAACCGAAACTTTTATGTGATTTAAAGAGTTTTGGTTCAATTTTCTACTAAGATTAATATTATACTAGTACTTATAATATTAATTAGATTAAGTGAAAGCCTTGGGTATAAAGCTTGGGGAGAGATCTTATACTTAGATCTTTGTTCTTCCATAAGGATAAGCTCAAGAACAAGAGAGATAGGTGATCTCTCTTGTGCCCTAATAGTCGAAATCCATTTTGTAAGGACATGATTTCTCCTCTATTTATATTCTTGTTTGCATGCATAAGATCCGTTTTAATTTTATGACAAATTAATTTAGACATATATGAGTATGTTTATATGTATATGAATCTACATTTCTTTCAATCGGTATCAGAGCCACGGTTGTTTGCATGCAAATTGGTTAAAAGTTTTTCCGAGTTATATGAATAACAAATAAAACTTGTATGATTTGTGTTATTATGATATATCACGAAATAAATACATGCATGTTAATATTTCTGGTCCTAAAGTGTTTTAGGATATTTTGGTTAATTTTTCGGATTTTTATTGTTCATAATTTACAATAATGGCATTTAAATGAGATTTTATGAGTAAAAATGTCATTTTTGGTCTAAAAATAGCTATACTTCGAATTTTCACTTGGTTTTTGGATATGTTGTTACATATATTATTTTGAGATAACCTGTAAATTTTCATAATTTTTGGACTTGTTATGCTCGAAAAATGATTTTTTCATCATTAATTCGGATTTAATAGAAAAATAGGTTAATATGAGTTAAATTTCGAATCTGGTCATAGAAAATTAATATGTTGTCACATGCAATTTTACAAGATGTGTGTAAAATAATTGGCTATAAAGAAGTCTTTTAGCATGATTTATGAATTTTTGAAGAAAAATTAGCATAAATAGTGACATTATTAGTGTAAAATTAATAAAACATAATCTATGACTTAGGAAAAACGTCTAATGTTGCATTTTATTATATTTTTCAGATCTAAAATTGAAAAGTTAATAATAATAATTTTTCCATGTTTTTATGATTATTTTATTAAATATCGATAAACCGCAACATTGTTTTTCCGGAAAAATTTCGAAATTTTTAACCTAAGATTTTGAACATTATGAGTGTCATGGAATTTTTCCAGAATGTTCAAGAATTTAAATTTCAAATTTTGAATTTATTTGAAATTTTTGGATTTATTTGAAGTTTAATAGCTTATTTTTATATTTTTTGGTCCATTTATGAACAATTTTGTAAATAAAGGTTAATTATGGTCAAATTATTAGTGAAGACTATATTTTGAGTCCTAAGAGGTTAGGGTAATTAACTTATGCATAAATATGAGTTTATGTATTTTGTGATTATAAAATGTTGAAATCACGCAAATCCGTAAAAACCGAGTAATATATGATATTGGCTATTTAAAGGCGATTTAGCATAAAAATTGAGCATGTTCATACATATTATAATGCTGCATTTTTCTTTATGATTGTCATAATTTTAATTTATGTAATTTTGAATTATGTAATTTTACTTAGTATGGCCTTAGGTTTTTAATTGGTATTTCCCGAAATGTATGGGAATATCGATTCGGTTGTAATTTTTATTGTGATCTCGTATCACCGTTTTGTAATTTAATAGATTTATTTTATTTTAGTTACAAATGTATAATAGGAATTATGTAATTTGTTATGTAATTTTATTCATTCCGGAGTTCCCAAAGACGGATTTCTTCAAGAATGGCGATACATAAAGACGGTGTTACCTCGAGATGCGTGCCACAACCGAAGTTCAAGGGACCAATGGAGTTGGTTTCCGAATATGTAATAGATTAATAGTTTTTCTATTTTAGGAAAGGCCATACTAGGATTTATTTTTCTTTATGCTTGCATTTTATTTTATGTCACATGCATCGCTAAATCGCCATAACTAAACATGCATTGTCTATTTATCGAGTTTATCGACCGTGTCAATTAGAATTATCGTAGTTCACCGCTTTAGTTCACTTAAAACGTGATAGATAATAAATTGACATGACCTCTCGCTAAAACAATTAATTGAGACATAGCCTTACCAAATAGTAGAAACCATGAAAACCTATTTCGCGAGGGAGTGCACTCGGCCATCCCGGGGTACAAACCTTGTTACGTAGGGGAAGTGGGTGATGAATGTTTATTCACCGAATTCGTGTTAATGAGGGTTGTATCGGCCATCCCGTGCCCAAATTAATATGAGTTTGGATCATGGACACATTTATTCGAAATTTGGATTGAACTCAACAAAAGTATTTAATAAGGGTTGTATCGGCTATCCCGTGCCCTTGTTGATGTGTTTTGGGCTATTGATAAACATTAGAGTAATTTTATCGACCAAGAGTTCTAAAAGTAGAATCGATTAAAAGGTTAATCCACCGAGTTATATCGATAAAGGTTGCATCGGCTATCCCGTGCCTAAGTTGATATGAATTTGGATCTTGGAATCATTTATCATAGTTGGGTAGAGGTCACTATGTAAATGCTTTACTTGTTATTTACAAGTATTATTATAACGATAAATGTTTTGTTTTCATTATTCCGTTGACGTATTGTTCTATTTCTTTACCACAATTCATATACGATATCATTTCGTTTTTGATTCAAATCTCCATTAAAATATCGTAACTAAAGACAAATATGAGTTTGCTTCTAAAACCTCAAATGAACCATTGCTAAGGATCTCTTGTAAAGAGTATAGATTAATGTTATTCATTATCAAACAGGTTTTTGATTCTTGACTAACACATCTACTTGCAATGGATTGTTTTTTTTTCATGTACTTAAATGCATTAAGTACATCGAAGCGATAAAATTGTTTTGGTAATTAGTTTTGTCAAGAATTCGTAATTGACCAAAATATCGCAACCACTTCAATGAAAGTTTTTAAGACTAAAACGAACAAATGAAGAGTAATCCTCATGAATTCAATTTTGCTTCTCAAAGCAAAGACTCATTGAAATAAGTGGGAGCATTCTCTTAAACCGTTAAGATGAGAACGAGGTTCAAGAAGTAAAGATAATAATGGAATTGATACAAGGTAATGTTAAAGGTAAAGTTGTTGAGAATAACGATACTAAACCTATCAATCCCGACCGATAAAGTTTCCATTGTCTTAAAATGTTGGACACGAGAAAGGAAACTACCCCAAATTATTGAAGAATCAACAAGTTAGTTGTGGGACATCTAATGGGAACTTCTTCTTTAAAAATGTTTATTTGATTAAACATAAATTTTGCTAGTATTACTTCGTCAATATTAGAAACCGGTGGTGGTTTTCATCATTATGTTTGATACATAGGATGATTAGAATATGACGACTAGCAACAATGAAGTCGAGAGATAGAGTAATTGTGTACTCAATCTAGTTTTTGGATTTAAAGTGGTACTTAACTGTGACTATTAAGTGCATAAACTCTAAATAAGAATATAAACTTGTTAAGAGACAAAAGAGGTTTCACTTTTGTGACCCTTTACACCACGATTTGATATATGGCTAGCCCATTATCAAGGTGATAATATTCTAAACCAAACTAGAACGATATATCATGAAGATGATACAAGACTCGAATTGGTAACCCAAGATTAAACTTTAAATTTTGGAATGATGAACGCAAAGAGTTATCGAGTACTCTTGAAACCATTAGATTGTTAATGGTATATGCGTATCTTGTATTCAAAGCAAGATGTCTCGTGCCTTTTGGTTGAAAAGGAGATCGAGGTTGTAAATCATTGATCCAAAATAGGTTGATCATTTTCTTTTACCAACGATTTAAGTTGACACTAGAGTGTTCACTTAATAAGGTAAATAGAGAAATCCTTGAAGAAGTTCAAAAGTTCAAGGAATCACGATTTAGTCGTGATGGGATTATCAAAGTGAAGACTTTGATATAAGCCAAAGGAAATGTGATATAGTATCACAAGTTAATCTCTCTTAGCACGCATTATGAAATAATGTGTGGATGGATAAGAAATCAAACGCTATTCGATATGGTTTGGATTTCAATCAAGTTACTTTGAGTTACTTGATCCTTTTGGGGTTTTTATCATTTTTGTCTAAATTATTTTTCCACTAATACGAATCATATGAGATATGAAATGGTAAGGGTACCATGTTTGTAAGTTTTCACAAGAAACAAATGCTCATTTTTCCCTTTTTCATTATCACGAGTACGACGGGTTTGCGGCTCATGAAGCTGTCTTTCTAAAATACAAGTTTATTTTTGAAGACAGAGTGGGAGAAATTATTCAAAGAGCCACAAGATGTTATATCGCAAGAAACTGGTCTTTCTTGGCTACGTGAGATGTTTTGTGTAAAACGTTGTCGCAAGAAACTGGTCTTTCTTGGCTACGTGAGACGTTTTTTGTAAGACATTGTTTCTTCAAAACCTAGGAGGTTAAAATTCATCACTTGTTAAAAATGATGGATTCATGCTACTTTTAAGAAAGTAAAGAGCTTATAACTTACAAAGAAATCGTTTGATTCAAATTGATTACTTCTAGAAAGTAATGAACATATGACTTACATAAGAGTGTTTAAAGTCACAACTCAATACAAGGCTTACAGCCATGAAAATCCGAAACAAAAGGGCTTGATTAGTGACAAAGGGTTTTTGCACTAATAAAGAGAAATTTCAAGGTTTGATTGGTTGCAAAGGGTTTTGCACCAGTTGAAATGCTTAAGTCTATTTGGATCTTCTTAGGGATTGTGTTTCATTATTATGAAATACGTAGCAAGTGAATCTAAAACCCGCTTCTTCAAAAGAAGGAATGTATTCAATACATGTCTTGAGTTTTGTAGATTCTTGCAATGCTAAGATTGTGTGAAACTTAAGAGAGAATCTTAAGTAGGACATCAATGAGTTGGAATCAATGATTTGATCATGTTATAAAACGTTTCTCGATAAGTCGAGAAGTTGTGTTTATACATGGATTTTAGTGGGAGTTACGGAAGTTTTAATTAGTCCGATATGTGGATGACATATTGATCATTGAGAATGATTTAAGACTTTTGGAGTATCATAATACATCTTGAATATCCGGATTTATGAAGATAAATCCACATGATATCAGCGTCAGTAAGAAGTCTTATGTTGATAAGATTCATGACTAGTTCAATTAAATTGAACATATTTGATTGATTCCATTTGCTTCCGCTGCCGGATCAATTAAATAAGTAATGATGTATAACACTTCATATACTTTGAGTATGATGAACTGTTTTCAAAATCGAATTTAAGTAATCTTTACCTAGTATATAAAGATTACCCTTAAGTGTTTGCAGAAGCATTAAGGAAGTAAAGCAAAGTGTTTATGATGCAGTTTTGTGTAAGGGTGTTACACAAGTGACAATTGACAATTGAGGTTGCGCATGGTTTCCGACAAAACCATAATCAAAACACATTAGGATGGTTAAGATACCATTGTGGCTATGTTAATTAAGAAGTAGATTTTCTAGAATCGTTCTAGACAATAAAGAACAATAAGAGATATTTATAACGGAAATTGAGTACACTTGCAATCATGAGATGTGCAAGAGGATGAGTCCCACACACTGTGAAAACAGTGGGAGCTATTCGTAGGCTAGAGGATCTATGTCTTGATTGGATCTCGACATGTACTCAGAAAGTTTTGTGATGCAAATGTATACATTACAAAGGAAAACGAATATGTAGTAAGGTTGAGTAAGGTACAAGAAGTTGATAAAACCTACTAACCAAAGCCTTCTCAAAGGCTAAACATGATAAGTCATGTCATTTCAATTGAATTGAAATGAACAACTACATACAAGATCAAATTAGATTATAGAATATGAAATAGTAATCAGGCATTGACTATTCATATGTGATAATCACATTTGTCGTTCGAGTTTTACTTTAAAACTCTTTTATTATACTTTGTTACATCCAAACGGGTTGTAGAGACAATTGAACCCCGTTAAAGTGAACACGGATTAGCATTGTATTCGCCCATAGTCACTTGTATGAGGTGACGTCTCGAAGTGACTAGAGTGTGATGCGATTGATGGCAAGTTCAAGTGCCATAGAGTCATGTAAGATGACTAGTCGATCACATAGGCAGACTGTTAGGAACTTTTGTCGGGCCTAATGACCGCTTATAGAGTTCTGGCAAATTTATATAGCCTGGTCGTGGCGAGAGCTGCTATAGTATTCTAATGAGTCGATTCTTTTGACTAAAGACTATTCACCTAAGATGGCACAGTTTCAGATTAACTTTGATTTGTGTTACTACGACCTTCGTAAATGGGGTCAAATGGGCATATTTTGGGTTATGATGGCTGTGGCTAGTCGAAGGGAATGAGTGCGATAGGAATTGTCCATCCCCTTGTCGGGGTTATAACAATATCTCGGGGCCACTCGAGGAGTAATGAATCGGAAATGCGTGGCCACGCTCGGAAGGTATCCGAATGGATAAATCCGGTCAATCGCTTATTCTCCGGATCGAGGAAACCATTCTTGATATGATCACTTGCAAGTACGACCTGAAAGACACCTTGCATTGAGTGGGAGATAGTAATAGGACAAGAGAATTGGTGACGCACACTTGTCGAGGACAAGTGGGAGATTGTTGGGAAATGTGTCCTCAACAATAGTGCGATCACATGATTTAAATATCATTATTAAATCTCATTTTAAGAATACAATTGGGAAGTAATATTGTTACTGTCAACTGGTCAACATATATCGGTAATGATTGGCTGACTAGAGTTTGACATTACTGTCGTGTGACGGTGGTGATCAGTTGACCCCCTAGGTCATACCTAAAGGGCAATACTCTTAATTGATTATTTAATTAATCGTATAATGTTACGAGTTAATTAAATTACTTGAAAATTGACGGACGATTTTGGAAGTATAATTTACGTATCGAATTGAAATGTGATTAAATGAGATACGGTCTGAGTAATCAAACTGTATAATTACTCGGATGAAATAAATTGTTTAATGTAACAATTAAATTGAATGAATTGTTATAAATACAAACTGTTGTGATTTATAAATTGGTAAAAATTATTTCGGCACAAGTAATTATGGAATTACTAAATCAATTTTTGTATGTGACGTATTTTTATTAATACGTTGATTTTTAATATGTTAAAAATACATTACAAATTATGTTACATGTGACATGTTACATATTGACAATTGACAAAATAATATGGATTCCATATTATCATATGGACCGAAATAAAGAAGAGGTTTAAGCTAATTAATTGTTTAATTAGTAGCTAAACATAATGATTGTTTTGCTTTAGTAGCCTTACATGCCTATAGTGCATTGTGAAGACAAATGAGCCCATGCATTGGCTCCATTCCACCTCCTCTTGGCCGGATTTTTAGAGAAGAAAAACCACTTGGTTTTTCTTCTTATTTTTGATATACACCATAATGTAATGTGTGTATTATTCATTCTAACTACTCATCCAAAAATACAAGTTCTAGTGAGAAGAAAAATCCTCTCTTCTTCTCTCTTAAAAACCGAAACTTTTATGTGATTTAAAGAGTTTTGGTTCAATTTTCTACTAAGATTAATATTATACTAGTACTTATAATATTAATTAGATTAAGTGAAAGCCTTGGGTATAAAGCTTGGGGAGAGATCTTATACTTAGATCTTTGTTCTTCCATAAGGATAAGCTCAAGAACAAGAGAGATAGGTGATCTCTCTTGTGCCCTAATAGCCGAAATCCATTTTGTAAGGACATGATTTCTCCTCTATTTATATTATTGTTTGCATGCATAAGATCCGTTTTAATTTTATGACAAATTAATTTAGACATATATGAGTATGTTTATATGTATATGAATCTACATTTCTTTCAGATATGAGAAATGCCCTTAACTTGTTGCTAGAATCGATCCCCAAATTTCAGTAAATTAAATTAGGGTTTATCGTTTTTTTGTGTTTTTTAGATGAGAGGCAAGAATGGGGAAAAATAATTAGGTTAGAAAATTCTACTCTCTCTCCCTTTAACCGTGTATAGGAAGAGAAATAGGGTAGAATATTTCTTCCTCTATTTCAGCCCATAATACCGAAATAACAAGGAGTAATATCTCCTTATTTTCGGTTTTGGCAAAAATGTATAAATGTGTTAAATATAAATTGTCATCTAGTGAGGATCGAACCCATAACCTCTTGGTTTGAGTACCCTTACTATTACCCCTATGACACATTCATCTTGTTGATATTAAATATAACCGATTACATTTAATTACGAATTAACATATTAATTCGTCCAAGCTAACATTACATACATTTAATTAAATATAACTTATTATATTCAATTTACGAATTGACATGATTAATTGTCTCAACTAATATTATTTAATCTTCATTAAATAATTATCTCATCAACACATTGACTAACTGTTTAGTCATATAAGGCATCAATGTGATTATATTTCTATAACCACATCTCTCAAACACATCCTATAGGTGTGACCTTTAGGGACCAGTTGATCACCGCCATCTGAATGATAATAACGTCAAACTCTCTAGCAAGCCAACCGTTATTAGGTAATCGTTAATCAACTGATTAAAATACTAAGTATACCATTGTGAACCTGTAAGAGATTTACAAATGTTATCACACTAATTTGTGGAGGACACAAGCTCCAACAGACATTTATAGGGAAAATAACCGTAAGTATGAGGTAGTGAGTTCCAAGTTGCCCACCAACTTCAACATGACGGATATCCCTAGATTTAAGGGGCACGAAAACCCTTTGAATCACATCCGTGCTTTCAAGGACTACATGTCTATTAAAGGCATCAAACCCGAGATGTTCTTAAGGATCTTTCCTTCATCTCTTGACACCATTCCAAAGCAATGGTTCTACTCTCTAGAACACAAGAAGATCACTACTTGGGAAGATGCCGCGATCGAGTTTGCTAAGCAATATGCGGATAATGCTGAAATCCAAGTCAACATGCGCACTTTAGAGGTTCTTACCCAAAATGACAAAGAAGGTTTCACCGACTTCCTAAGTAGGTGGAGGAAGACTAGTACCCAACTAGTTGAACGCCCAGGCGAAGCTACCCTCGTGGAGAAGTTCGTGGACAACCTAAAACCCATCTATGCAACTCATTTGAGGTACCAAAACATCAAAACTTTCAAAGATTTAACCGTACTAGGAACAAGGATCGAAGATGACATCCGTAAAGGGCTCTTGTCCAAAACGGTAGGCCGAGGATATCAAGGCTCAACAAGTCGTTCTTACGGCTCCACTAGCAAGACCGATGAAGTTAACCTCCTCGAGCCATCCAAGAAGAGTACCCCACCGAGGATATTTACAAATCTTGGGGACACTTACTCCAATGCTCTAAAAAGGTTGATGAAACAAGGCAAACTCCAACCTATAGGCCCTACACCCGAACCAGAAAAGAAATCCAAGTTCTGGGACGAGAATTCATACTGCGAATATCATAGGGGTAAGGGACATGACACAGAAAAATGCTACAAATTGAAAAATGTGCTCCAAGACATGATTGAGGATGGTCGACTACCAATACCGCCGGGAGGCAAGCCCAACAACACTCAGAATCCTCTTGGAATTCTAGTGATCACAAGTGAAAAATCTACCTTAGATTGTTCACACCTCATTTCCCCAGTCGAAGATGAGATCCACGCGATTGAGATTGAAGGGTTCTACTCTACCATTTCCCCTACCATTACCGACTTCATCGCATAGGCAAGGAGTGTGGATAGGCAAGTTTCGGAATTGGAAAATGTGGTGACAACTTTACATGACCCCAATGCAACACCTAAAAAACATGCGCCACTAATTTTCTCCCAAAATACTACTATACAAGAAGTAATCGCCGTGGTTGATAAACTAATCGACCAAATTACACAATTAGAGGACGAGATCATGAGAATGAGGGAACTAGCTACAGTCAATGGAGTATGGGCCGATGATGATGAGGACGAGTACCTCATTGAACATTCCCTAGTCAAGGAAATAGCCCAAAATGGTAAAGACCAAGATGTAGACCACCTAACTCGTTCGGGGCGTCCATATCAAAGCACTACTCAAAATGGTCCAACCAACGTTATCACACCAAATGATAATGAAGATGACTCTACCGACCATTTGCTAAAGCAATTACAGAAGACAAAGGCTGATCTTTCAGTCTGGCAACTAGTAGCAAGCTCATTCCCACATCGCCAAGCCTTACTACAAGCTTTGGCCAAACTAAACGTAGCACATAACTCCACACCCGACGATGTAGTTAACTTGGTCTTCCAAGAATCACCGAAGCTAAGTAATCCTATTACTTTCTCAGATGAAGATTTGCCGCCCTTTGGCGCTAGTCACAACTTGGCTCTTTACATCACTGTCATTTTCTTGAAGAAGAATGTGCCAATGACCTTGGTGGATGATGGCTCCGCGGTCAACGTCATACCCTTGAAAACGGCATACAAACTAGGCATGAAAGAGTCGGATTCGACCCCTACCAATCAAGGTGTCCGCGCATATGATGGTACACGACGAAAGGTAGTAGGACTCGTTAACCTAACCATAGCCACAGGGCCAATTGAGCGAAAGGTTAACTTTCAAATAGTGGACATTGAAGCTTCCTTCAACATACTTCTGGGAAGACCTTGGATTCACGCTTCCAAAGCAGTAATATCCAACCTTCACCAAAAAATCAAAATTCCACTAAATGGCAAAGTGGTGACGATCACTTCGTCACCCATCAAAGCAATAATCGAAAAGAAGTCAAATAATCAAGTCCTTACGGATCCAGTATATGAACTTAGAGCTTTCAAAGCATAACTGTCATAGAAAGTGAGTTGGCACCCCTATACTACGATCCCTACTCCAACTTGGTGGTCAACCACATACTCAAATCCCAGGGATACTTCCCGGGAATGTCTTTGAACCCAGCCCGAAGAAACACCTTCGCACCCTACAAGGAAGGCAACTCAAAAAGAATACCACTTGGACTAGGATACAAACCCACTAAAGAGGAAGTTCTCGAGATGCTCGCTCAAGTTCAAAGCCGTAAGCGCGTAGGAGTCCAAATGCGACCATATCTCCCTACCCTAAATGGATACTTCGTTAAGGAAGGAAGTCAAGAACTCTTTCACGGATTTCCCGAACCTTGGCACTATCTTGGAAGGAAGCTAGCCGGAATCGAGATCTTTCACGATTGCTACTTCATTCCTCCAGAAACGGTTCCTACCGTCAAGGCTCGTCAAGCACCTTGCTTAGACGAACAAGCTGTTAGTCTACTATTTGGAGAAGATCGATTTGTTAGAGCCGCGCAGGATGAGATCATTACCATGATACTTCAAGATGATCACTTCAACCCTACCGCGTTAAACACAGAAACAAACGCGAACCAGCATAAAGGATGGAGAAAATCAATCAAGTGGACCAACAATCAAGGAAGAATCTTCAAGCTCACCACTGGAGAAGGAGAGATGTTCAAGGGAGAACCAAAAGACGATGAATTCGAGTCAGAGTCAGAGTCGGAGTCAGAGTCGGAGTCTAGAGAAGTTACTAGGGAGTCTCCTCCTGTCATCGTCCCCATTCCCTTTGTTTCTCCTAGCTTAGCCTCAAATAGTAACGGTAGTTCGGGAAATGTACCAACCACTGTCCCTTTACCACCGCTGACCACAGATCAGATGGCTTCTTTGTTTCAACTTTTCTCAAACTTTAATATGAATAAATCAGGTTCTGCTTACTCTTTGTGTTATCTTGAATACAATTCTGTTTACGATGATACTGAGGATGACCCAAACCCAGACTCAATTGAGATACCTCCCTACATAGCCAAGGAAATACTACAAGAGGGGGAAGGGGGACAAGTAATAGAGAACACCGAACCCATCACTGTAGGAACCGAACTAGAACCCCAAGAACTTAGGATAGGGACTACCTTGAGCCCTACCGAAAGGGCCAGTTTCATAGACCTCCTAAACTAATTCAAAGACGTTTTCGCTTGGTCCTACAAAGATATGCCAGGGATCGACAGGGATATCGCCGAACATAGAATCCCAATTAAGCCAGGTTTCAAGCCCGTGAAACAGAAGCTTCGTCGAATGAGGACAGAATGGGCTCTCAAGATTAAGGAAGAAGTCGATAAGCAATTCAAAGCCGGGTTCATCAAAGTTTCCGAGTACTCTGACTGGATAGCCAGCATAGTACCTGTACCCAAAAAGGATGGGAGAATCCGTGTTTGTGTTGATTTTAGAGACTTAAACAAAGCAAGTCCTAAAGATGACTTTCCTCTACCACATATCGACATATTGGTGGACAATACCGCAGATCACGCGTTACTATCCTTCATGGATGGGTACGCGGGTTTCAACCAAATCAATATGGCCATAGAAGATATGCATAAGACCGCCTTTGTCACTCAATGGGGAACCTATTGCTATACGGTCATGCCGTTTGGGTTAATCAACGCCGGAGTTACATATCAACGCACCGCAACTACACTCCTACATGACATAATGCACAAAGAAGTTGAGGTATACGTAGACGACATGATTGTCAAGTCCAAGGATAGAGAGGGGCATATTGCGAACCTTCGCAAATTCTTCTCAAGGCGGCGAAAGTACAACATGAGGCTCAATCCTCAGAAGTGCGTATTCGGAGTAACATCTGGCAAACTCCTGGGATACGTCGTTAGCCAAAGAGGTATAGAAATAGACCCTTCCAAGATCAAAGCTCTGATCGAAATGCCACAACCTCAAACGAAAAAAGAAGTCAGAGGATTACTGGGAAAAGTACAATATATAAGTCGATTCATATCGAAACTCACCATGATCTGTGAACCTATCTTTAAAAAGCTCAAGAAAACAGATCACACCATGTGGGATGACGACTGCCAAAAGGCTTCGACCGAATCAAGGAGACATTAGCTAAACCACCAGTGCTCATGCCACCTCAATGAGATCAACCTCTTGGTTTATATCTCACAGTAACTGAAACAGCTATGGGCGCCATGCTAGCTCAAACCGTAGGAAAGGAAGAAAGGGCTATCTACTACCTTAGTAAGAAGTTCTTGGAGTACGAGTGCAAATATTCACAACTCGAAAAGACATGCCTCGCTCTTGTGTGGGCAACGAAGAAGCTACGTTATTACATGCTTAGCTACTCCGTCAAAATATACTCCAAAATGGATCCTGTCAAATACCTCTTCGAGAAACCCGTCCTCAATGGACGCCTAGCAAGATGGATGATGTGAACATTATTTGCGCACATTTAGTCCCCTTATTGAGCCTATTTTGCATACTATTATAGCATTTCATGGCCATTTTGTCCGTCAAAACCTTCCTACTTGCTTTTCTATCGCATTCTATATGTTTTGTAGGAAAGGAGTTAATAAGGCGGAAATTCCCGTCTTTCGTGCATATTCGGAAGCTATTTGACGATATTTGATGGATTAGTATGAGGAGGAAGCAAGAACTAAAGACCAAGCCTTCAAGAATAAAATGGAAGTGAAGGAAAGGGAAGAATACAAGAGAAAACAAAAACTGAAGTCCAACCCGTGCGGATTCTCTGGAATCCGGCCGTCCATAACGCACGGAACCCGTGCGTCTTCACCCCAATCCGCCCGTTTTCCTCTTCACCAATCCGCCCGTCTTCACATCAATCCGCTCGGATTCCAGCCCAGCACATTTTCGTCTTCTTCAAGCTCCGTGAAAGACGCCCTTCCTTCGAAAAATACCGGAGTCTCCGTGCTCAAATCTCAAAAGTGTTATTACTAGTTTAGCCCTTAGTTAACCCTAATGCATCCACCTAATTTCCACTATAAATACCCCATTTGTAATAATCAAAGAAGAGTTTTTTTGGGAGGGGCTCTCTTAGCTAGAAAATCCTTCCTTAGATTAGATTAGGAGTAGATTAGAATAAAATTACTCTTTAATCTTTCCACAAATTACACATTAATCTTTCCATAATTATTGTTCAAATTTATTATTCAAGTTTGTTACTTTTGGGTAATTGAAGATTATTGGGTTATTATTGGAGGATTGACAACCCTTCATCAATCAATCAAGTTTCTTCTATTATTCTTTGCTTTATTGTTTGGATCATCTTAAATTGGTATAATTCCTTTACTCTTTACTCTCTATTGTTCATTTCTTCATTCCATTATCATGTTTATACTTGTTGTGATGATTGACACCATTAATGACATGTTTCCCATGATAATGAGTGAGTAGTTTCTCTAGCTAGGATTAATGGGTAATTAGGGAAAACCAACATGGGATTGATTCATGCTTAATCTAATATGTTCACATGATTAAATTGCTTGCTTGTTATGATGTCAACTTTATGCACATGTTATGTTTGATCAAATGCCAAGCCTATGAATCCTTGCATTTACAACCATCTCTTATCTACTCAACTTGACTTGTAAGATATAAACCAACTCGAGTCTTGTTAGACCATGCATAGAAGTTGAATAGGAGGAAAGTAAGTCGACTTGTAGGTGTTGTACAATCTAATCGATTCGGCTCCGGGACCCAACTCTTCCTATGAACCGTAAGACATAAACCAACTCGGTTCCTCCACAACATTAATTGCTTGCAACCTTGTAAACATGTTTGTATGATCAATACTATGAATCCCCTATGACCCCATGACATCCTAGCATCTTTAATTAATTGTTTACATCCTTCTCTTATTGCTTGGTTTATTGTATTATTTGCATTAGTCTAGACACAACTACAAACTCAAACAAATCGTGACACTAGCATAAATTGATATAGATAGACTTAGAACCCAAAGCACACCGTCCCATGGATCGACCTCGACTTACCGCTAACTAGTAGTTTGTTGAGTATTATAAATGTGTTTGATTGGACGTGACCCGACGACGTCACCCATCAATGGACCTTGATGCTCTCAGAATTCGATCTCAAATATGTGCCTCTGAAAGTTATAAAAGGACGCGCCGTTGCCGAATTCTTTGCAGAAAATCCCATCAATGATACACAAACAATAGATACTTGGTCATTTCCAGACGAGGATATACTCCAAACCGATGTAGATTCCTGGGACCTTTACTTTGATGGAGCATCAAACTTAAGAGGATTTGGAATAGGAGTGTTGCTCATTTCTCCTGAAGGCGAGCATACACCGATCTCTGTCAAACTCGACTTCGAGGTGACAAATAACGCTGCAGAATACGAAGCTTGTCTCATTGGACTACAAGCGGCAGTGAGCTTAGGCATTAAAAACCTCCGAGTGCATGGGGATTCGTCCCTGATCATCAATCAAGTTACAGGATCTTGGAAAATCCGAAGCGAAAGCTTAGCACCTTATCAAGCCAGAATAGACCAAGTTGCCCAATTCTTTGATCATGTGACCTATCTACACTTACCTCGAGAAGAAAATCAATTTGCAGATGCTCTTCCAAAACTTGCATCTTTGATTAATATGCCAGATGACATGGTGGAAATGCCTTTATGTATCGAACGACGATTAGAGCCAGCTTACGTCCACCAAATCACCGATGGAGAGGAAATCACAGAGGAACCTTGGTTCCAAGCAATCTTAAATTTCAAGCTCAACGGTACCTATCCACCAGATATTTGACAAAAGGGGACAACGTGTTATACGCCTACTAGCTTCTCAATATGTTCTCATGCAAGGAGAGTTATACAAAAGAACACCTCTTGGTGTAATCCTACGTTGCCTTGATCATTCACAGGCACGAAAAGTGATAGAAGAAGTCCATGATGGAGAATGCGGTCCTCACATGAGTGGGCCCATGATGGCAAAGAAAATCACACGTTTGGGGTATTATTGGACCACAATGGAATCCGATTGCATCAAATACATAAGACATTGCCACAACTGCCAAATCTTCGGGAATGTACAGCATGTCCCTCCTTCATTGCTCTATACGATGACATCTCCTTGGCCATTTTATGCCTGGGGAATTGATATAATCGGGAAGATAACTCCAAATTTAACAGAGGTCACTGTTTCATCCTAGTGGCAATTGACTATTTCACCAAATGGGTAGAAGCGGCTTCCTATACTAGTCTCACGGCTAAAAATGTAGCAAAACTCATACAAAACAACATCATTTGTCGATACGGTTGCCCACATGAGATCATTAGTGATAATGGATCACATTTCCAAGCTGAGACTGAGTAGTTGCTAGCCAAGTACAAAATTAGGCATCACCACTCTTCACCATATAGACCACAGACTAATGGCGCGGTAGAAGCGGCAAACAAGAACGTTGTCACAATACTCAAGAAAATGATCGACAACTATCGAGTTTGGCCCAGCAAGATACCCTTTGCTTTGTGGGGGTATCGTACATCTGTTAGGATGCCCACTGGGGCCACCCTTTCTATTTGACTTACGGCATGGAAGCTGTACAACCAGTCGAGTTAGAAATACCATCATTGCGTATCTTACTCGAAAGTCAAATCCCGGAAGCCGATTAGAAGAGGGATAGATATGAAGAACTCATCCTCCTGGATGAACGTAGGCTACGTGCATTACATAATGTACAAACATATCAAGCACGTATCAAACGAGCCTTCAATAAAAGGGTCAAGCCAAGGAACATCAAGGAAGGAGACTTAGTACTCAAGTCAGTTAGAGCTCTTTTACCTGTCGATCCACGAGGAAAGTTCAAACCTAATTGGGCTGGGCCATTTCTAGTCAAGTCCATACTTCCAGGGGGTGTGGTTAGAATCACAGACCTAGATGAGAATGAATTTGCCAACCCGACGAACCTTGACCAACTAAAGAGGTATTATGCCTAGAATAGGAACAAAAACGCGTCTCGCGTAACCTCACGTGTCGCTCTTGTGACACTAAATAAACGGCCCCTGGCCAAGCTAGAAAAAGCTAATGTCACCTTGCTCTTGCATTTTGACAATCTGTCATCCTCATATTATCAAATAAACTATATTGCAACTTAAGAGTAAGTAAAAAGCTCATGCTTATCTTCTAAGTTCATTACAAGCTCTTGCTTAGAATAATTATTCTTTTACATTTACTCGAACTACGCACAAGGGTTTGATTTCATTTTTTAAATGAATACGTAGGCAATCCTTCGCAGGATACAACCCATTAATTTCAAAATGTAAATAGAAGGACATTTGCGGTTGCATTTGGAATTCGACAAGAATAATAAATAGAAAATCACAACGGTTTCATAACCAATTAACCTCCTTTATTTCATTCATTTTCTAATAATAATAATAGTACGCTACATAATAATAATGCTAAAGATAAACAAAAAATAAAATAGGCTAGGATTCTAAAAAACCCACCTTCTTATTACAATAATAATAATAAATAATAATAAAGACTTGGGCTATTCCTCCATTTTCCCTTTGCCCTTGTCATTTTTGTCATATTTCTTGTCACGACCTCGAGCCGGGCGCTCTTGGGCCACTTCGAACCTAATCACCAACGGTCTTTCTCGAGGTCGAGCCTTCCCATTCTTGTCAATTACTTTGCCCACGGCAGGAGAGGTCTTCGGTTTCTTCGAAGGATGAACAACTCGAAACCCGGCTTCTTCCTCTCCCTCAGTCAGATGTTTCTCTTTCTCCTTTTCCACCTCGCGCACCTTGTAGTCAACGGGCTCGCGCTTCCTCAATCTCTCACGCTCCTCCGGAGTAGTAGCTTTCCTTCACCGCAGATAGGAGTCCGACACCCACAAGGCACTAACAGAAGAGTTCAAGAACCATACGTTTCTTTGAGCCCTTTTAATGGCCCACTCCCTTCGACTCTCAGTAGTAAGCGCCACAGCAGTCTGCGGGACAGTGTCAAGCTTCGGGATTGTCTGCTTCAGTCCAACCTATCTCATCAGCCACTCCGGGAAGATGCATACCATGAACTCCAAGCCAGGAATGCGCACAGATCGAGTAGGATCCAAGGAAGATACTCCAGTGACCGATTTGAGATGCCACCATGGTACGATCCATATAATCAAGGGGCCATCATCACTCTTCAATTTGTTTTCCCAATAATTGCAGACTCGAGTGAAGTCCGCCATGTAGAGCCTAGTTCTCATAGCAATTGAGCGAGCATGATAGGTAGGAGCAGTAACTGGGGGCTCGATCAATCGAAGACGCTCCATAAGCCAAACCTACCAAAAAGCAGGTGTTATAAAAAACGAAAAAAAAAAACGAAAACAAAAAACGAAAACAAGAAAAAAAAAGAAAAAAAAAAGAAATTCTTTATCCGTTTACCTGCAAGATAATGGGACTTCCCAAATAAGGTAGGTCACGGTTGGCTTTCCTGTTATCCAAACCCAATAGGATCTCTCCTAAACATAAATAGGCTGGGCTCCTATGCAGTTCCATTTGCTCAACTAGGCTCAGGAAACGAGGATCACCTCTCAAATCCTCATCAACATGCCCTTGAAGGACATATACGTTTAACAAGCAAAATCCGAATGCCCTTCGCCTAGCAACATAAGAGATGGTGGGGTCGGTCTTGTTAATGAATCGGTCAATAAAGTCCAACATTCGCACTCCTTTTGAGGTCACTAGACGGTCCACCTCAATTCTTGTCAACCCAAGCAAGTCTCTAAATTTGTTCTTATATCCTTGTGAAGTAGAAGGAATAGCAAGCAAGTGTTATGGGTCCCACCCACCGATCGCTGCAATTTCTTCAGGAAATGGGCAAATGTCACCTCCAGGGAAAGCAAAAACGTGATAATTCGGGTCCCAATAATCAAGACAAGTATCTAGGAACGGTTTGACCACCTTGATAAGCTTCAAACTCAACAACGATCCAAGGTTATAGGCACCCATGTCATACTTCTCCACACTAGAGAACTCATTGGTCCACTCTTTTAGACGAATCTCTAAAGTATTCATGATGAATGATTATTTTGAGAGTTTTATGTAATAAGACGAAGGAAGAGACGGAAGAACTGTGTGAATAAAACCTCTGTCGACGTTTCTATTTATACTAAAAGTTGTTTCCTAAAATCCGTCAGAACGGACGCACCGGGGAACAGGCGCAGCACCTGCTGCGCCTCTTCCTCAGTAACGTCTCTGTGATTTTCCGCGTTGGATCTTTCCTAAATTCCTTCGCGAATAATTTCCTATTCATACGGGTTATTATTTTGGTAAATGCGTCAAGTTACCATAATTCGTGTTTCCTAATTTCGCGGGCACGCATTTCGAGGCAATATCGGCATTTTCGTCATTCTCGCACACTTATATATTTCTTTCTATTTTTCTTTTTTTCGGGGAATCATTTCTCCAATTTAATTTAATTCCAATTTAATGTAATTTATTTCAAACTTATATATTTCTTTTTATTTTTCTCTTTTGGGGAATCATTCCACTCCCGTCCTGCATTACATTTCTAACTTATAGCTTTCTATTTTTTTCATTTTTTTGGGGGTAACCCTCCCTACTGTCCGGTCATTTCCGGTAAATTTTTTGCATTTTTGCGTTTTTTTGCATTTTTTTCACTTTTTGAGTCATTCGTTTTGCGCTAATTTGGGCCATATATACAAATGTATGTTTTATGTAAATTTCTATGTAAATTTCGGCAGCATGACGGCGTAAACCGTCATCTACCAAACCTGTTCGAAGCTAACCTGCAGGTACAAACAACGCAACCCAGCATCAAAGGCACTCAGGCCGTCATATATACAACCAAAAGAGGGATATGTACAACAAACTGGTGGCTCGAGCAAAAAGCAAAATCCAAAATGTCCAAAATGTAGGTCCTAAAATGTACAAATGTGCAAGATACAGCCAACAAAACAAATAAACAAAAAAAACTACTGCCGGTCGCCGCCTAACTCCACAACTTTCGCCTCGAGAGTGGCAAGCTCGGCGTCGCGGACCTCGAGCTCCCTCAGCAAGCGAGCCGTCTCCTCCCGAGACTGAGCCAGCTCTCGCTCCAGCTCGCGCTCCCTCTGCAAAAACAACAATTGGCTCATGTCAATCATTTCAAGCAATCATAAGAAAAGTTAGAAAGTTCAAAAATAAAGTAGACGAAAGGTTCATACCTGACGACCTCGACCGCCGACAAGTGCCTCGACGGCAGTAGCTCGCAACCGGTTGGCTACCCTCCATAACGCCACGAACCGAGACGGCGCAACCTGCATTTTCAAATAAGAAGTTCTCAATAATTGGATAAGTTCAATCAAAGGTGTTCTTACACACGAAAATCATACAAATTAGAGGCTCACCCTCCGAATCAGATGCTGCCAATCGTCCAAGCCAACATCCGTCACAGCCACGTCAAAGTCACGCAGCTCGGAGATCGTCGTCCTCCCGGTCGCGTCAGTGTACTCGAGGGTCTCGGGGTACTCTGGGGGCTCAATGCCCGCTGCCTCAACCTCCTGCAAAGACAAAGGATTGCCATTAAATCGATGATCATTCATCATACTTTTGAAATGGTCATAAGAAGAGTAAATGCTCACCACAACCGGCCAGTACGCCAACCTCCCGTAGAGGAACGCCGAGTAGTCCTCACCATGAAGCACAAGGGCGTCACCACCAACGCCTGCCAAGTCAGCCTCCCTCTCAGCCTCAGATGGCTCCCTGAACATCGTCCTAGGAGGATCGATGGGAACCGTCAGGACATCCCGAGAGCACTGACGAGCCAAGCGCTCGCCCAAATACCACACAGCACCCATCGACGTCCTCAACAGCAACCGGTTCGAGCTCCTAGGTCGAAGCACCTCAGCCACAAAAGGAGGAGCGTCAGCGTACTCCGCCCAAGGCCTGGGCACCCACTCGGAAAAGACAAGCAAGAAATCATTCTTATGATCTGTCAAAAAGTAATAAAGAAGCAAGACGAATATAAGTGAGATGCTCACGCTGTCCAGCTGAAGAGCGTTCACGTCCCGCCGGTAGACACCATGAGAGGAACGCTTGCTCCTCGTGCGACACATCACCTAATCCCTCACAACGGGATATGCCTTCTCTAGCAGCTCCGTCCTCTTGGGTGAGAGGCTTAGAAAGTAGGAGTACACCCACGCCTGTGAAGCAAGATAGTCAATAACGATCTTTCGTAATTCGATAAGAAAAAGAAGTGATTTTAGTCTAAATGAAGGTTCATACCTCCAACAGTAGCCCAGGGCCGACAGCATCAGGAGAAGTCCCCTTCTCCATCAACTCCGAACGAACCATGGCCCTCATGAAGCGGATGAGGACCGCAAAACCAGCAGTGACCCAGTCCCAACAGCCTAGGGAGCTTAGGTCAGAAAGGAAAGGAAGAAGCTTCCTCGAAAGCCTTTCTCCCTTGTCTCCGAGGTAGATCAAAGACACAAACCACCAGAGCCACAAGCGGGCCCTCTGCTCAGCTGTACAGGGAGGAGGAGCCATCTCTCTCCCGTCAATCACCACCGACGTCGGGGTCTTCCCCGCAAAGTAGTCTCGGACGTAAGAACTAGGCACCAAACCAGGCACTGCAGCAGCCTTCGGCGCCAAGTTCCAGCCGATCAACCTCCTAGCCTCGGCCGAATCCACCCTCATGGCAGTCTCCGGCTACTCCACCGCCTCGGTACCACATGGCAGACCAGAGATCATGCCGTAGTCCTCCAACGTGACTCCCACCTCACCAAGCGCCATGTGAAAAGTGGAAGTCGTGTCCCAAAATCGGTCCAAGAAAGCGCGGACCAGGCTAAGGTTAGCCCGCAGCTTCCTCTTCGCGATATCCCTCCAAGCCTGCACCAGGGCGCCAAATGCTCCCCGCTCGATCATGGCCCGCTCCTCCGTCGACAGCCTCTCGTAGCACGCCATCGCCGTCGTGTAGCCCGAGAACGATCTGATTTTCCCGGCCTCCTATTGTGATTTGAAACAAAAGTTATCTTTAGTTTGAATGAAATTGGAAAATGAATGAATAAACGAAATGAAAGAACATGAGTGATGAATAATGAATTCAAGATTACCAAGCTTTTCACCGTCCTATAGGACAGGTGACCCTCCGCGGCCCAAAGCAAGTGCCTGCTGTCCCAGGTCTCAGCCCACGCAGGTGCTCCCCTCAGCTGACGACCACCTTGGCCAATGTTGGCCCGTCTCGGGGCCTCCTCCTCCTCAGCAGCCTCCTCCTCGAGGACCTCGCCCTCAGCAACCTCCGCAGCTGCCCCAACAGCAGTGAAAGCCTCCTCGAGAGCATGAGAAGAGTCAACGGCTGTGTCTATGTCCATGGGAGCTCTCCCAGAAGTAGAAGCCTCGTCACCTGCAACGTTAAAGTAATTTTAGGCCGCGTCAAGTGACGACGAACCTTGATTAGGGGATTTTTTTCGAGTTTTAGAAGTCCCGAAATTGCTCTTTTCTCGCCATCTTTGGCCATATTCCCACTAACCCGATCACTCATGTGGTAATTTGGGTTAAGTTAAGCCTAAGTTGAAGCCTAGTCATGGGTTCGAGTCGAAATTTCGACAGCATTTTGTTATAACGGCGATTATGCCCTAGAAAAGTGTCCTGAAAAAGCCGTCACAAACCAAAATTCCGAGATGGTAGGAAGTTTACCCGTCATCCAATGACTCCAAATATCAACTTTCATCGCAAATGGGCATTCCTAAGGCTATTTTCGAAGTAATTTACGGTTTAGCTGTGAAACCGTCTCAATTTTACTCAAATGCTCAAAACTCAACGAAAATTCGAAACAAATACATGGTTATGATCCTTATACTATCAATTAGCCATTTACAAGGTCAATTTTACAAGGCAAGATCATTTGGGGGAAAAGCCCCAAATTTTCGACATTTTAGGGTTGAAAACCCTGAATTTTGTCGATCCAATTCGTCCATTATAGAAGATTAATGCAAGAATGATATACATACCTCGATTAGTCATGGCAACTGCAAGCTTTTGGATCAAATTTTTGCGGAAATGGTTGAGACTTGAGAGAGAAATTGATGATTTGTATTTCGAAATAATGAAATGAAACCCCTGTTTCATCGCGTTTTTACGCAGGAAAGACACCACCAGGAAAAGACGCAGCAGGTGCTGCGCCTCTTCCTCAACTCCCCTTCATACGAATTTTCAAAAATTCGTTATGAGTTCGTTATTTGTGGGCCCATCTTTAGTGCGCCTCTTCCCCGATGCCATTTTATCTTTTCTGGTCTGTTTGACGAATATTCTTCGCTCAGACCCGCATTTCTAAGCCAACTGCAGACTACCATACATTATTTATTGCTTCCAAGACCTTGCTTGTTACAACGAGCAAGTATTCTCTGACAGGTATTTCGACACGCCTTCATTATATTCCCCCAGCGAGAGTAAGCGGATAGACAATCCCTCTCGAGACCTGGAGATAGATTCCCGATAAGGTTTCCCCAACGAGAGTTCACGACATACAATCGTCCTTCTCAAGTTCTTCTGAAGTTTGTTTGAAGACCACCCAAGCAGATTTCTCCCAGCAGTTCCCGCCTGTGTCCTTCTACTCACGATGTTTCTTGTTTCCCCATGAAGTGCGATAAAGGTGTCGTCCTCCAGAAGTTCCCAGACTGGCAGAGTTCTTACACTCTTAGGTTGAAATTATATTTGGCCTTTTTCCCGTCGATGCTTTCCTTTAGGGTCCCACACCCTAGAGCACAATCCTTATATATCTTTTAGGTCTTACCCTTAGCTCCTACGCTTACCCTTAGCTCTTATGTTTACACCCTTAGCTACTATGCACCTCCAGAAGCATCTCGAGGAAGAAATTTCAGGTATGGTCTCTTCTTATGGCTGGCGAGCTTCCTCACGTAGTTTAACGGACTTTAAACGACCCTCCCCGATAGTCGACAGACTCTAAAATGTTCCCGACGACAGGTCCTTGGTTCAGACCCCTTAAGCCGCCTCGCGTCGCCATAGTCGTCAGGTTGTAATCTTCGATTGACCTGATGGCTACACTTTGACTTTCGCCTTGTCCAAGCCTCAGTCAAAGTGGGGGCTCTGTAGATTTCTCATTTCTGCACCTCCCGCAAACTACCCGGTGATGATTGGGCCGCATGTTTGGTACGCGGAACGATTTGTGACAGTTCGTAAGTTTATCGTCAAGTGATTGCTCAAACATTTATGTCTACCTCTTAATTGTCATCTATGCGCCGATACGGTCGTTTTGACAGTAATTAGAGTACATTTGGAGTCCGGGCCTAAAACCGTCTTCATTTTCTGATTACCGCTAAAATCCCGAGTCAGAATGTTCTGGAATGTTCCGGATATTTTTATTCCATATTTCACAATCTTTTAATCTTTGGTAAAGAATTTCCCGTAATATTCATACAAAGTATTAAGAAAAATAAGATTAATCCGTTATTCCATAAATTAAAGACGGAAATCTTTCTTCCGCAGGAGGAAACCACTTGGTAACAGACGCAGAAGCTGCTGCGCCTCTTCCAAGGGACGCAGTGCCTGCTGCGCCTCTTCCCAAGTCCTTTTCTGCGTATTTTTCGTATCTTTTCATATCTTTTCGAGATTCACTTCCAAAGTCTCTCCGAACACCCTAATTCCTTCACGTGATTAGTATAAATAGGAGCCTTCGCTCCTCATATTTCTCACGCGAGTGTCCGCCCTTTTCTTCTCCTTTTGCATTCTAGACCACGTTCTTACTTTTTGGCGTCTACTTGCTTGAACTTTCAACCACGTAAGCTCGGATCTTTCTGAGTACCAGCCTCGTTTTGCATGACCGACCAATTTGACCAACTCCACAATAATCAACTTTAATTAATCTTAATCGTTTTCCTCTTACGAGGGCACTTTCGTTACATTCGAGTCGAGCATCACTAGAACATAAACTTAGTTCATCTCGTTTCGTCAAACATGTAAGTCTGAGGGTGTAAATCTCTCTTTTATTTGTTGTTATTTACGTTTCGTAATTATTAATGTAAGGTTTATGTCGAAAGTACTTCTAAAACCGATTTGTAAAACCGTGTTTAAAACCCTTTTTACGGATTATCGGGAGACAGACGTCGAGAAAGGACGCAGCAACTGCTGCGCCTTTTCGAAGGGACGCAACACCTGCTGCGCCTCTTCGTGAGGCTGCCGCAGTTTCTGCTTCCTTTCTTCTTCCTTCGTCCCCTGTTAGTTTCGTTCCCTTGTTTTCTTTCGTCATTGTTTGCTCTTGTTTCGTTCACATAATGGTTTTACATATTATTAATCACTGTTAGTATATAATTCATCGTTAAATCCCGACTTAAATCCCTTATAATCCAATATTTGCGGGTTTTCGTCATTAAAATCAATCCGGGTTGTAGAAATTCGATTCTTTCATATTGAGTTTCTGGAATTCGATCTTTGATATATTCTTACCTGTTGTTTATCATTAGTTCATCATTAATCCGTCATATTTAACCTAATTAATTCGTTTATTTCATTAATTTGTTAATTAACCCCTTTTAGTCATGTAATTAATTCATATTAATCGGTTTTATCCATGTTTTATTGTTTTATGACTCATTCACATGTAATTAATGAATTAAATCACTTTCATCCGAGTCAAATATCATAATCAATCATTAAATTCACCCACGAATATTAACTATTTGCAGTTCCGGCTTCACAGCCAGAACACAGCCTTGGAACAGACGCAGCAACTGTTGCGCCTCTTCCAGAGGGCGCCTGTTCCAGGTTGATTTCTGTCTCTGAACTTCCTTTCTGCCTTGACCTAGTTTAATTAGTTTACGTATTCAATTAACTATTATTCGTATTATCGCCTAATTCCTGTTCGTTAATTCGTTTGTTTATTCTTTCCCAAATTATCCGTTTTAAAGGTATTTTCGACATAAATCCGTTGTAATTATTGTAATTTTCATTATTGTATTGTTGTATTTCTTTTATCGCATTGCTTGTATGTCTTCACATGTAATTGAATCTAAATTCCTACTTTGACATTTATTGTATGTTAAATTAATTGTTTACCGACTTAGTCTAATTCTTCACATGCTAGGATTAAAACTTGGATGTTGCATTGCATGAATATATATAATCGACAATATATCAAGTATAGACGATTTACCCTAATCATTAGTAGAGGCCGCTATCGAGGCTGGCGGGATTAGGTGTTCGATCAAAAGAGCTTCCTAATACGTACCCTCACCCCTTACTCCAGATCTCTGTGAACATCCGTGTTCATTGGCATCCACGGGAGTCATTCTAGACATAGAATGCTAAGGGTAACGAGTTCTTGGTGTTCATGTCACTACTTTGTGTCTTGACATGACACGAGATATTCGAACGGTTTCCAGTTTTCCACAATAAATTGGTGGCGACTCCACAAATGCAAACGCTAGTTCTTCCCAAGCGCCCCTGTGGGCCCATTGTCCACAGCTTGGTGCCCGTGGTTTTTTCCCATTCAAGGGTTTTCCACGTACAAAATCTGTTGTCTTATTTGTTTTCTTTATTTCCTTTTCTTTACGTATTATTAAGCCTGCCTTGCAGTAATATACAAGGTAAACGGGCTACTTAACCCTACTACTACTCTACCCTGACCTGATTCAGCTTCGTGCAGAATCCACCCAAAACAAGTGGCGCCCACCGTGGGGCATCTAGCTCATTAATATCTTTTTTTTCTTTCGCACAAAAAAACCAAAAGACAAAAGAATTAGCAAAAACATGTCTCAACCAACCATAGAAGAACAACTGACTGCCACATTACAAAAAATAGCACAGTCAGAGGCTGAAATCTTGCAACTAAAAGAATCTGAATCAGCCTTGAAACAAAAATTAGAAAAGTCAAAGTGATCAAGCTCCAAAATTCAGCCAGGAACCCCATTCTCATCAATTATCAAGCACTTTGATTTCTCATGTTTTGGGAGACCGAGTGGTGTCAAAAGTGTGACCAACGTTGATGAGGACTCCCCCCAAAGATGATAAAGCTGATGAAACAGGAGCAGCCGTCATGATGGCGATAGTCCAGGAAATCAAGAAGCTCAATGAAAAATACGAGAAAATACCTGGAGTCCCTGCCAGCATGGAGGAATCTGCCCCTAAAAGCTATGCTTACTCACCTTTTATAGACGAGATAGCCAAAGGAGATCTTCCCAAGAAATTTCTGATTCCATCCATGAGGACCTATGATGGGACCTCAGATCCACAAAATCATGTGGCCTTCTACAAGCAGAAAATGTTGGTTTTATCTATTCCCAATGAATTTAGGCAGGTCTGCATGTGCACAGGATTTGGAATAACACTGACCGGTCCTGCATTGTAGTGGTATATCAACTTGCCTAATGGAAGTATCATATATTTCGCTCACCTGATCAACACATTCAACCAGCAGTTCGCAAGTAGCAGGGAGTTGGAGAAACGTTCCAGTGACCTGTACAGGATTACCCAGAAACCATATGAGACCCTCAGAGTCGTCCTTGCCATATTCAACAAGGAGAAAGTGTGAAATCCCAGGTGTGACGTTGGAACGGCAGTGGAAGCATTCAGGCAGGGATTACTACCTAATAGTCATCTCTATGACGAGCTGACCAAATATCCCTGTCATTCCTTCGAGGATGTCCAGGCAAAGACACTTGCTTATATCAGGCTGGAGGAAGACAAGATTTACAAGGTTGGAGAACCCTGCAACACAAAAGATTATGACAAGCCAAACAAGAGAAGTCAACCTAGCAGGGGCAATAACTACAAAAGTGGCCTATATACTAGGCATGATCAGTCAGAAGTCAACCTGGCGCAAGAACAACAAGGTAAGGCTAAAGTTCATCCACCTATCTCTGAACATAACTTTTGTGTTAACATTGTAGGTTTGATCCAGCGACTGGATAACATAGGACCAGTGGTCAGGTGGCCCAGAAAATCAGACAACCCAAATCCAAGGAAGTACCACACCAATTGGTGTGAATTTCATATGGATATAGGGTATACAACGGAGGATTGCTTTACTCTCAGGAAAGAAGTGCCCTACCTGCTAAAGGTAGGATACCTCAAAGATCTGATCAAAGCTACAGGTGGGAATGAAGATCCTAGCAAAGTCAACCCGGAGCAAAAGCAGGAGCGCAACCTCCCTCCTCCACCTCCACTCTATGAGGTAAAATTCATAAATAGCGGATCAGAGATTTGTGGCCTGACCAGTTCAGCATCAAAAAAGATAGCCATGACTCCTCAATCTAAATCACCCTACAAACCCGGCAATATACCACCTATCACGTTCAATGACTGTGATTTGGTGGGCATCCCTGACCTGCATCATGATAGCCTTGTAATCTCCATGCAAGTTGGAACTGCCAATGTGAGAAGAATCCTGGTAGATGGAGGCAGTTTAGTGAACTTGATCATGCTAGATGTACTCAAAGCCATGACTATTAGTGAGGATCAAATCACCAAGAAATTCACTGTCTTGGTAGGGTTCAGCGGTGAGGCAAAGAATATATTGGGAGAAATCTATCTCCCTACCTATGCTGAAGGCGTTGCATCTTATGAAAGATTTGGAGTCCTAGACTGTTTATCCTCCTACAATGTCATTCTAGGCAGACCTTGGATCCACAGTGTCAAGGCTGTCCCCTCTACTTATCATCAGTGTATAAAGATACCAACAGACTGGGGAGTGGCAACAATCAAAGGTGAGTATATATCAGCCCAGGAATGCTATACAGAGGCCCTAAAGCCGTCCAAGGCAGGTAATTCCCTCGCATACCAATTACCGTACCCTGTCAGGAGTACATATGTAGCACCACCCAGGATGGAAACAGATCAGGTAATTCTCAACCCTGAGTATCCTAACAGGTATGTTCTAGTTGGCTCTAGCGAACCTGATTCAATCGGACCTAATTTAGTAAGCTTTCTTAAAAAAAAATCTTTCTGTTTTGCTTGGTCTCATTTTAATATGACTGGAATTAGTGCTGATATTATTACTCATAAACTCAATATTGACACATCTTTCAAGCCTTTACAACAGAAAAGACAAAAGTTTGAACATGAAAGAAACGTCATTATCAATGAAGAAGTAGACAAACTCCTAGATATGAGCATCATCGGGGAAGTGATGTACCCTAAATGGCTGGCAAACGTAGTAGTCATGCAGAAAAAGAATGGCAAATGGAGAGTCTGTGTAGATTACACTGTCCTGAACAAAGCCTGGCCTAAGGATCCATTCCCTCTTCCACATATTGATGTCATGGTATATGCAACGGCAGGACATGAGATGCTCACGTTCATGGACGCTTTAAGTGGATTTAACCAGATAAAGATGTACCCTACTGATCACGAAAGTACTGCATTCATTACTGACCGGGGCATATACTGTTACACTGCCATGCCATTCGGTCTAAAGAATGCAGGGGCAACGTACCAGCGCCTGGTTAACATGATGTTCAAGGAGCAGATTGGGGACATCATGGAAGTCTATATAGATGACTTGGTAGTAAAATCCAAGGATGCCCAAGAACATGTGAAGTATTTGGAAATAGCATTTCAGATCCTGGACAAATACAACATGAAGGCTGAAGTTCAACCCTGCCAACTGCCACTTTGGAGTTTCTGCAGGAAAGTTCTTAGGCTACATGGTGACCAAAAGACGCACAGAAGTCAGCCCTGAACAGATCAAAGCTATATTGGAATTACAATCACCCAAATCTGTCAAGGACATTCAGAAATTGACAGGCATGATAGCTGCCCTGAACAGGTTTATATCCAGGTCATCTGAAAGGTGTAAAAATTTTTACAACCTACTCAGAAAAAACAAACAGTTCAAGTGGACCCCTGAACATGAGGAAGCCTTTCAGGACCTAAAACTATACCTTTCTTCTCCACCTTTAGTGGCCAAGCCAGAAAAGGGAGAGCCATTATCAGTATATCTTTCCGTTATTGATACGGCAGTAAGTGTAGTCTTGGTAAAGAAACTAGAAGGCCAGCAACATCCTGTCTATTATGTAAGTAAAAGTCTACTAGATGCTGAAATGAGGTATGGTTTACTTGAAAAGTATGTTTTAACTTTGATCATGTTATGTGGTAAGTTACAACCTTATTTTGGAAGTCACCCGATAATAGTCAGGACCAACCTACCTATAAAATATATCCCGAGGAAGCCTGAACTTTCGGGCAGGATGTCCAAATGGTCAGTCCAACTTAGTACCTATGATATTACCTTTGAACTCAGGACAACAATCAAATCACAGGCCTTAGCAGACTTTGTGGCTGATTTCAGCCCTAACCTAGAATCGGACCTGACCAAAGAAGTCAATCAATTAGAAAACAAAACCTCAGACCAGCAGTGGACCCTTTTCACATATGGAGCATCCAATAAAAGGGGTATAGGGTTAGGATTAGTGCTAAAATCGCCACAAGGGGACACCATAGCTCAGGCTGTAAGTTGTGAGTTCTAAGCTACTAATAATGAAGCTGGATATGAAGCCATATGAGACCCTCAGAGTCTTCCTTGCCATATTCAACAAGAAGAAAGTGTCGAATCCCAGGTGTAACGTTGGAACAACAGTGGAAGCATTCAGGCAGGGATTACTACCTAATAGTCATATCTATGACGAGCTAACCAAATATCCCTGTCATTCCTTCGAGGATGTCCAGACAAAGACACTTGTTTATATCAGCATGGAGGAAGATAAGATTTACAAGGTTGGAGAACCCTGCAACACAAAAGATTATGACAAGCCAAACAGGAGAAGTCAACCTAGCAGAGGCAATAATTACAGGAGTGGCCTATATACTAGGCATGCTCCGTCAGAAGTCAACCTGGCGCAAGAACAACAAGGTAAGGCTAAAGTTCATCCACCTATCTCTGAACATAACTTTTGTGTTAACATTGCAGGTTTGATCCAGGGACTGGATAACATGGGACCAGTGGTCAGGTGGCCCAGAAAATTAGACAACCCAAATCCAAGGAAGTACCATACCAAGTGGTGTGAATTTCATATGGATATAGAGCATAAGACGGAGGATTGCTTTACTCTCAGGAAAGAAGTGCCCTACCTGCTAAAGGCAGGATACCTCAAAGATCTGATCAAAGCTAGAGGCAGGAATAAAGATCCTAGCAAAGTCAACCCGGAGCAAAAGCAGGAGCGCAACCTCCACCCTACACCTCCACTATATGAGGTAAAATTCATAAATAGCGGATCAGAGATTTGTGGCCTGACCAGTTCAGCATCAAAAAAGATAGCCAGGACTCCTCAATCTAAATCACCCTACAAACCCGGCAATATATCACCTATCACGTTCAATGACTGTGATTTAGTGGGCATCCCTGACCTGCATCATGATGGCCTTCTAATCTCCATGCAAGTTGGAACTACCAATATGAGAAGAATCCTGGTAGATGGAGGCAGTTCAGTGAACCTGATCATGCTAGATGTACTCAATGCCATGAAGATTAGTGAGGATCAAATCACCAAGAAATTCACTGTCTTGGTAGGGTTCAGCGGTGAGACAAAGAATACATTGGGATAAATCTATCTCCCTACCTATGCTGAAGGCTTTGCATCTTATGAAAGATTTGGAGTCCTAGACTGTCTATCCTCCTACAATGTCCTTCTAGGCAGACCCTGGATCCACAGTGTCAAGGCTGTCCCCTCTACTTATCATCAGTGTATAAAGATACCAACAGACTGGGGAGTGGCAACAATCAAAGGTGAGTATATATCAGCCCAGGAATGCTATACAGAGGCCCTAAAGCCGTCCAAGGCAGGTAAGTCCCTCGCATACCAATTACCGTACCCTGTTAGGAGTACATATGTAGCACCACCCAGGATGGAAACAGATCAGGTAATCCTCAACCTTGAGTATCCTAACAGGTATGTTCTAGTTGGATTTGACGATCATGATTCAATCAGGCCTGATTTAGTAAGCTTTCTTAAAAATAAATCTCTCTGTTTTGCTTGGTCTCATTTTAATATGACTGGAATTAGTGCTGATATTATTACTCATAAACTCAATATTGACACATCTTTCAAGCCTGTACAACAGAAAGGACGAAAGTTTGCACCTGAAAGAAACGCCATTATCAATGAAGAAGTAGACAAACTCCTAGATATGAGCATGATCAGAGAAGTGATGTACCGTAAATGGCTGGCAAACGTAGTAGTCGTGTAGAAAAAGAATGGCAAATGGAGAGTCTGTGTAGATTACACTTACCTGAACAAGGCCTGGCCTAAGGATCCATTCCCTCTTCCACATATTGATGTCATGGTATATGCGACGGCATGACATGAGATGCTCACGTTCATGGACACTTTAAGTGGATTTAACTAGATAAAGATGTACCCTTCTGATCAGGAAAGTACTGCATTCATTACTGATCGGGGCATATACTGTTACACTGCCATGCCATTCGGTCTAAAGAATGTAGGGGCAACGTACCAGCGGCTAGTTAACATGATGTTCAAGGAGCAGATTGGGGACATCATGGAAGTCTATATAGATGACTTGGTAGTAAAATCCAAGGATGCCCAAGAACATGTGAAGTATTTGGAAATAGCATTTCAGATCCTGGAGAAATACAATATGAAGGCTGAAGTTCAACCTTGCCAAATGCCACTTTGTAGTTTCTGCAGGAAAGTTCTTAGGCTACATGGTGACCAAAAGACGCACATAAGTCAGCCATGAACAGATCAAAGCTATATTGAAATTACAATCACCCAAATCTGTCAAGGACATTCAGAAATTGACAAGCATGGTAGCTGCCCTGAACAGGTTTATATCCAGGTCATCTGAAAGGTGTAAAAATTTTTACAACCTACTCAGAAAAAACAAACAGTTTAAGTGGACCCCTGAACATGAGGAAGCCTTTCAGGACCTAAAACTATACCTTTCTTCTCCACCTTTGTTGGCCAAGCCAGAAAAGGGAGAGCCTTTATCAGTATATCTTTCCGTTACTGATACGGCAGTAAGTGCAGTTTTGGAAAAGAAACTAGAAGGCCAGCAACATCCTATCTATTATGTAAGTAAAAGTCTACTAGATGCTGAAATGAGGTATGGTTACTTGAAAAGTATGTTTTAACTTTGATCATGTCATGTGGTAAGTTACAACCTTATTTTGGAAGTCACCCCATAATAATCAGGACCAACCTACCTATAAAATATATCTTGAGGAAGCCTGAACTTTTGGGCAGGATGTCCAAATGGTCTGTCCAACTTAGTACCTATGATATTACCTTTGAACCCAGGACAACAATCAAATCACAGGCCTTAGCAGACTTTGTGGCTGATTTCAGCCCTAACCTAGAATCGGACCTGACCAAGGAAGTCAATCAATTAGAAAACAAAACCTCAGACTAGCAGTGGACCCTGTTCACAGATGGAGCATCCAATGAAGGGGTATAGGGTTAGGATTAGTACTAAAATCGCCACAAGGGGACACCATAGCTCAGGCTGTAAGTTGTGAGTTCAAAGCTACTAATAATGAAGCTGAATATGAAGCCCTCATAGCAGGACTCAAGGTATGTCTAGACCTCGGTGTTCAAAACCTAAAGTTAAAAACTAATTCACTTTTAATTTCAAATCAAATAAATGGAATTTATACAGCAAAGGATGAAAAAATGATTTTATACTTGGAATATGCTAAGAAACTTTGCGACAAATTCATTTCATTTGATATTGAGCAAATACAAAGAGACCTAAATTCCCAGGCTGATGCTTTGGCCAGCCTTGGTTCAAATTTCACCCCTGCTATTTTTGATAAAGTACCTATTGTACATTTGCTTGAACTTGCTATCAGCAAGCCTGAGCAAGTCAACCCTATAAACACTGACAATGACTCCTGGACTAAACCTTATTATGATTGGTTCCTGCAAGGTATGCTACCTCAGGGCATGCATGAAACCAGAGCATTTAAAATTAGGGCTTCTACTTATTCCATCATCAATAACACTTTGTTTAAAAGATCTCAGGATGGACCTTACCTATGGTGTCTTGAACCATATGAAGCCAAGTAAGTACTTCAAGAAATTCATGACGAATATTGTGGCAACCATAAAGGTGGAAGAAGCTTGACAAGCAAGGTACTCAGGACTGGCTATTACTGGCCAACCCTGAGGGCTGACTGTCGAGACTATTGTGCAAAATGCGAAGCCTGCCAAATACATGCTCCAATTATCCATCAACCATCAGAGCTACTACATTCAATTTCTGCACCCTGGCCATTTATGAAGTGGGGCATGGATATAGTAGGAAAACTTCCAGTAGCCTCAGGCTATAAAGTATTCATGTTAGTCAGGACTGATTACTTCTCCAAATGAATTGAACAGATTCTTTCAGGCAGGTTACTGAGAAGGAAGTAATATCCTTCATCAGGACAAATATCATATGCAGGTATGAAGTCCTTTCAGAGATAGTCTGTGACAATGACACTCAGTTCGTCGGAAAAAGAACCAAGGCTTTCTGTGATAAATGGAATATCAACCCGGGGACTTCAACTCCTGGCTACCCAAAAGCAAACGGCCAGGCTGAATCAAGCAACAAGGTAGTCATCAACTGCCTGAAAAAGAAGTTAAAGAGTAGACGAGGCAGATGGGTTGAAGAGCTTGCATTAGTGTTATGGGCAGATATGACAACTCCAAAGACGTGAATCGGCCAAACACCATATTCCTTGCTGTATGGCTGTGAAGCAGTCATTCCTGCAGAAGTACATGTGCCAACTTCAAGATATAGCCTGAACAACGTAAAAGCAAATAACAGCCTGATGTAGGACAACCTCGTCCTATCAAAATAATTGAGAGATGTTGCCAAAATCAGGATAGCATCATATCAACAAACAGTAGCTAGAACCTACAACAAAAATGTGAAAATCAGAGTTTTTAAAGAAGGAGACTTAGTTCTACGGAAAGTATTCCCAAACAAAAAAAGAAAAAGCAGCAGGCAAACTAGCCTCTGTATGGGAATACCCATATTTAATAGACTCAATCGTCGGACAAGGAGCATACAGGCTACAAACCTTAGAGGGAGAAATGATCACAAGGTCTTGGAATGTAACTCATTTGAAACTATTTCATATATAAACATTCAGAATAACGAAGTTATACCCTGTCCTCACAAGGTAAAAATTCAATTCTACTGATACTAATTTAATATATTTAATCATGCATGTTCTGCCTGTGAAACTGCCTGCCTTATATGTCCAAAATGCGAATTCTATGTGTATCGTGTGTGCAAAACTTATGTGTGTTACCCTGCTCATATATGTCCTGATATAATATTTGAATCCTGAAAAATTATGCATGATCTATTATTACATGAATAAATCTTCAGGATTGAGGGCTACTCTATTATATCCCACCACTTTGCTTTTTATTTTTTATTTTTCAGTACTCTTTATTTTTGTTGCACCCTGTCGTGCCCAAACGAATGTTGGTAACCCACACCAGATACGGCAAATACGGGACCAACCAGGCATGCAATAATTACCTGACCCAACTATTTGCTGCACATCTCTACAACGGCTGGACGCAGCACTATGACGGGTAAGAAGGTGAAAGATCCTGACGACAAGTCCAAATGTCCTCTAGACAGGCCGAATACCAAGCCGTCCAGCCAGGCAGGGGACATAAGCCCTCCAGTCAGGCCGGATCCCACCCACTTCAATCATGGCAGGAAGAAAAACTGCACATGATTGAAGATTAAACATCGAACTAAAACATATGACAGGATTAACAGGTTGACGAATATATGACAGGTTAACAGGTTGAATAATATTTCTAACCGGTTGAAGAATTATATGACAGGTTAACAGGTTGAAAAACATTTCTAACATGTTAACAGGTGGAAGAAAAAATTATCAGGTTAACAGGCTAAGAAGCAGCAACGTCAGAAAAATAACAACCCAAAAAATATAAGAGAAAGCTAAAAAGGCAAAGGTTGCTATCATTAATAAGCCCTCACCCCTTGGGGCAAAGGCAGCAAAATGTTTAACTTGTCAGGGATATCCTCCCTGACAAGAAGAACCAGAACACAAAATTGTTTGTCCAGGTACATTCCCCCTGGATGGGCCAAAAACCACCAAAATATTAAATTAAAATTACTACTTATCCTAAAAAGCAGCATCAGCAACATCTTCCTTGGCCTCTTCGGCATCCTGATCTTCCTGCTCCCCTGGAGACTCCACTTCCTCCTCTTTACCAAGGTTATGCAAGTTAGGATACCTCTTAGCAGCAAAAGCCATTTCAGCTTCGGGATTCCATCTTGCCCTAGCCTTTACTGGTTCAGACATGGCAGCAACCTTCCCCTTGACAAAGAAATAGAAGACATTATCATCAAGCTTGCCCTCCAAATAATCCTTTTCAAGGTTGAGCTCTTCATTCCTTTCCAAAGCCTCCTACAGCAACTGCTTGCTGGACCCAGCCTTAACATTGGCAGCATCACGCTCAGCCCGCGCTCTCTTCAAATCAGCCTTGGCAGCAACCAGGTCAGCATGAGCAAAGGAAAGCTCAGACATCAGCTTATCAACATTAGATCTGAGCATATTAATCCTAGCCACCAATAAAGAAGTCTGATAAGCATTGGCAAGACAAGCTATTGCCGCCTAACCACGAAAAAAGAGAAAAGTTGGAAAAAGAATTATAAAAATAACCACCAAAGTAACTGTGGACATGGCCCACCTGTAAGCCCAGCCGATCTGTGGACATACATCGGTCTTTTTGAAAGCCACGCTCGGCGGCGTAAAAATGCTTTCGACTGGATTGTTTTAGATCGGTTGGTTTCGTCTCGGTAAGGGTCTCGAAACGATTAGAGATGTTCGGAGTCGCCACCAAGCATTTGTCGGATGCCTGGAACCCGTTCAAAATCCACTTTATACCTCGGTCAAATCGAAGCACAAAGCAGCGTTTAACATAGGTACTAAACATAAGGAAATCGTCCCTCTTTAGCATCCTATCTCTAGAATGACTCTCGTACGCCCTGGATAAGGTCGTCCACTATCCAAAGTTTCTGAGTAAGAGGTGAAGGTACGTATTGGGAAGCCCTTTAATCAGACACCCAATCCCGCCCGCGTTAGTGGCCTCTACTGATCAATCTTGGTTGGTTGAATGCAAAAGTTGATAAAACGGTTTAAATACATGAATGCGCATACAATAATTTAAACTTGACATGTGAGAGCTTTCTAAGTCGGTTGATTTAATCCAAGTATCAAGAATAAGATGTCGAGTTGGATTAATGATTGATTTGCATGCAAGACGGAAATTAAACATCCATTTACCGTATTAGGTTTAGGGTGCATAACGTGATCCATTCGTCTTAGTAAGGCATTTTTCAAATATGATTTTGAATAATCGAAATAGTCATATGATCCGTCCTATATCCGGGTTAACCGGAGTCGGGATCGTTCTAGACTAATGCTGGAAGGGAACAGGCCCTGTACCAGACGGCTATATGAGGCGCGAGCCAGCCAGCGGTATAAGGGGCCTCCCTCTTGTTTTGAAAATGAGAAATGGAGGGCCTGTTTGGGCGCGGGTTAGTCCACGGTTTATGTGCCGTGTTCTGACCTTTTAGAAAACGTTATAAAACGTGTTGATAATGGGTATTTGAACCCGGTTTGATTTGAAGGGGACGTTTAGACCGCATTTGTTGATTTGGAGAACTAGACTCGAATAATCATCATTATTTTGATAATATTCGGTGTCGGGTTCGATTTGACAAACTTGACATGAATAGTTTTGAAAGTAATTATGGACTAATTGTTTTAAGTCCATTTGAATGTTATTAGTCGATACTCATCATCGTACCCGGGTTAAAATCCGGCATGGTATGTAGAACCAAGGATGACTTTGTGTTGGTGACTAATATGTTTGTTTGAAAAATGTAAAGAAATGAAATAAAAGGCTTTAAAATACCTTTTAAATGTCATTAACCAAATATTATCACCGAAACACGGATTTAACCGTCATGGTATGAGGAACCAAGGGTGAAAATGTTTTATGGTTAAAACAAATGAAATAAAAAGGGTTCGAAAGTATTTGGAATGGTAAAAACCGATTACAAATATGAAAGTGGATTAAAGGGAAATGACGAAAACAAACACGGTTGATCTCTGGTCTGAACACCCCATTTAGGCGCGGGTATGTTGGCGACCTAAGGGGCTTCTGCCTCAGACCAAAAATCAGTTTTGGCTCGTTTATTCCATGTTTTGGTTCATGTTATGCACGTTTTAGCATGTTATAGTCATGAAACAAATGAAAACATAATAAAAGAGGATTTTTACACCCTCATACTTACATGTTTGGTTATGGAGAGTGACCGACGTAAGTGTAAAAACTCGTTTGATCGGAAAAAACTCGGTTTAAAACCGTTTTGGTATGTAAAAAGAGTGTTTGATGTTAGTGATGGTGTAGTGGTCGAAGTGGTCGGTCAAGTGATTTAATGCACGATGACGGTACCAAACAATGTGTAAGGCTTGTATTTACGATCGGTAGGTCGTAAATACGCGTCGGGTTGTGACTTAAGAAGTCGAGTCGAGAATTTTAAGGGAGAAAAGAAGGGGCGGACACTCGCGTCACTCTCAAATGGGTGGCATTTGAGGCGTATTTATAGGAGAATGAGTGGTTGTGTGAGTTTTGAGCGACATGGCCACTTGGGTTGCCCAAAGAGGCGCGAGCCACGTCGCGGTTCTTCGAGTTGTGTTGTCACTTTCACAACAAATGCAATCATGATTTGTTCTGTCCTAGGTTTGTAGTCACATGTTTGGTACATGACCAACATGAATCCGGGAAAACTTAAGGTAGAAGGTTTGCAATGTTTTGTTTTTGGCGGTTGACTCGGTTTGACTCGTTGTTGGAGTCGGGATTTGAATTTTTGAGTCGGTTTTTGGTCCGGTGTTGGTTTTGACTCTAGTTAGTGTCATTGCGACCCCGTCGTCATGCATTAAACACTCCAGGTATTTTTGAAATGTTTTGAAATATTTTATTTTCGAAATCATTTTAAGTTTTCCGACGTAAAGTTGTACACAAACTGTCGATCAAACGCCGCGATTCCAAAACATGTTATAGTCCGATAATCATCGGGTGTTTGTTGGAGTCTCAGTAGATACTGGGTATCTACAGAGCCCCCACTTTGACTGAGACTTGGACAGGGCGAAAGTCAAAGTAGAGCCCCCAGGTCAATTGAAGATTACAACCTGGAGACCCAAGCGACGTCGAGGCGGCTCGAAAGGATTCGGGCCAAGGACCTGCCGTCGGGAAGGGCGACGCCAAGGCGACTCGAGGGTACAAGCCAAGGACCTGTCGTCGGGAACAGTTTAGAGTCTGTCGACTATCCATGCGGGACGTTTAAAGTCCGTTAGACTACGTACAAAGGCTCGCCAGCCATAAGAAGGAGTCATACCTGAGGCATCTTCGGATATGTCCTTGCACGTTTGCGGATAAAGGCTCGCCAGCTGTGGTAAGGAAATGTACCCGAGGCATCTTCGGGATCTGTCCTTGAAAGGTTGCGGATAAAGGCTCGCCAGCCATGATAAGGAAATGTATCCGAGGCATCTTCGGGATCTGTCCTCGAAAGGGCTGCGGACAAAGGCTCGCCAGCCAATAGTAAGGAAATGTACCAGAGGCATCTTCGGGATCTGTCCTTGAAAGGTTGCGGACAAAGGCTCGCCAGGCAATGGTAAGGAAATGTACCCGAGGCATTTTCGGGATCTTCCCTTGGAAGGTTGCGGACAAAGGCTCGCCAGCTGATGACAAGGAAATGTACCCGAGGCATTTTCGGGATCTGCCCTTGGAAGGTTGCGGACAAAGGCTCGCCAGCTAATGACAAGGAAATGTACCCGAGGCATTTTCGGGATCTGCCCTTGGAAGGTTGCGGACAAAGGCTCGCCAGCCATGACAAGGAAATGTACCCGAGGCATCTTCGGGATGTGTCCTTGACAAGGTTGCGGACAAAGGCTCGCCAGCCATGGTAAGGAAATGTACCCGAGGCATCTTCGGGATCTGTCATCGAAAGGGTTGCGGACAAAGGCTTGCCAGCCAATGGTAAGGAAATGTACCCGAGGCATCTTCGGGATCTGTCCTTGAAAGGTTGCGGACAAAGGCTCGTCAGCTGCTGACAAGGAAATGTACCCGAGGCATTTTCGGGATCTGCCCTTGGAAGGTTGCGGACAAAGGCTCGCCAGCTGATTACAAGGAAATGTACCCGAGGCATTTTCGGGATCTGCCCTTGGAAGGTTGTGGACAAAGGCTCGCCAGCCATGACAAGGAAATGTACCCGAGGCATGTTCGGGATGTGTCCTTGAAAAGGTTGCGGACAAAGGCTCGCCAGCTGTGACAAGGAAATGTACCCGAGGTATCTTCGGGATGTGTCCTTGAAAAGGTTGCGGACAAAGGCTCGCCTGCTGTGACAAGGAAATGTACCCGAGGCATCTTCGGGATGTGTCCTTGACGAGGTTGCGGACAAAGGCTCGCCAGCTGATGACAAGGAAATTTACCCGAGGCTTTTTCGGGATTTGCCCTTGGAAGGTTGCGGACAAAGGCTCGCCAGCTGATGACAAGGAAATGTACCCGAGGCATTTTCGGGATATGCCCTTGGAAGGTTGCGGACAAAGGCTCGCCAGCCAATGGGGCGGTCGGTTAATGGACCATGGAAATAGCCGTGTCAAATGGGCTTGTTTTGAAAGTAGCGAACTCATTATGCCGCCGGTGAACTTGTATGAGAATAGCCGCGTCAAAAGGGCTTGCCTTGAAAGTAGCAAACTCATGATGCCGCCGTGGAAATAGTGAATTTGGACTTTTCACTATCACTGTTTTGAAATGAGCGGGCTCTGCGGGGATGTCCCCTGCTGGTATTAGAAGGAATAGTGAATTTGGAATCTTCACCATTCGTCGTTCTTTTTTGAATTTGAAGTGGCGGTTTCGATCACCGTTGAATTTGAATTTTGAAGGAAATAACAAATTTTAAATTTTGCTATTGCGTTTGAAGTGACGGTTTATATGCCGTCGTTAACATTTGATGGAAATAGTGAATTCGGAATCTTCACTATTAATTGAAGTGACGGTTTATGTGCCGCCGTTGACATGTGTGGTGAAAATAGTGGAATTCAATTTCTAGCTATTATTTTGAAAATGACGGTTTTAATTGTCGTCGCTTAAAATTTGAATAAATAGCGGTTTTTGAATTTTCGCTATTATTTTTGAAATTGAAGGAAAATAGTGAGTTTGATTTCACCATTATTTTTGAAATTGGCGGTTTTGATCGCCGTTTGCTTGAAATTTTGAAAATAGCGAATTTAAATTTTCACTATTTGTCTTTTTGTCTTTGAGGAAATGACAATTTTCAATATCGTCAATGAAAATCTGAATTTTGTTATGTGGAAATTGGGCCAAAGCCCAAAATTCGCTGAAAGAGTAAGGGACGCCTGATTGAGGCGCGAGCCACCTGGCGAACCAAAGGGGCTTCCCTTTTTTCTGTAAAAAGACGCGAGTTCAGGCTGCATACCATTCATCATCTCGTCTTCTTCCTTTTTCGACAAAACAAGCCAAATTCGCCATTGTTGGTCCTTCTAGCTCGTTTGAATTCTTGCCCTCATCAACAATGTCATCTCAAGGTATGTATTCCCTCTTGAATCCATTTAAATTTGTTGATTTTTAGCTTGATTGAATTAGGGCGAATTTTGCCCTAGAAAATCGAATTGGGCGTTTTTGATTAAGCCCATTTCGAGTGAAATTGATGCTTGCATTAGCTTAGAAACTTGTTTAGGAGTATAGGGGTGCTTTTAGTTTGCATTTTGGTCCCCGTTTCCGCTCCCTATGCTCGAAAAACGTGAGCGAGGTGAGAAACCGTCTCATTTCGCAATGCCAAGTTTATTTGCTTGGTTATTGGGTCCCACTAGGTTGCATTGTAGTTGGGAAAACCCGTATTCGCCATTTATGGACCTTTGTTGGGTATTGTGGGCAAAATTGGATTTTTGCCTTTTGTGACGGTCTTATGTTTGACAAAATAAGCGTCTGTTTGGGCTTGAATTGAGTCAGTTTGCCTTGAAATGGACCTTACTGGTAATTTAGATCACCTTGAGGCGTGATAAAATCACGTTTGCCTTTTGCGGTCGTTTTTGAATTTTTGACCGGTTTGGGTTCAAATTAGCGTATGAATTGCCTTTTTGAGCCGTAGAAAAATACCTCGTTGTGTCGGGAATGTATTTTGGTTTGTAGGCGGACCTTGTATGGGTCTTGAAATGCCGTTTTTAGTGGTTTTGACTCGTCTTTTGCTTGAAAAGATGGGCGAGTCGTTTTTGTTTGTTTGTTGTGAATGGTTTTTTTGTTGGATTTTGGGCGGGATTGTCCTTGTTTGGCATTGCAGGTTATTGTTGTTTTTGTTTGGATTTATCCATTTCATGTCGTCGTAATGCCGAAAATTCGGCTGACGTTTTTTTTGTTGTGTTTTTTTATGACAAGGTATCGTTTGGGACCTATGGGGTCTGTTGTGGAGGCACTGGAGGAGGAAGACGATCCTGGAGGGGAAGAGACAACGGAAGAGGCTGTCGGATTTGAGGCGGTGGTGGAGGATGCTTCCGTAGAGGAGGAGAGGCGGCTGACGTGGCCGGTTTGTCCTTTTCGTTGTGGCTCATAGACAGGATGGCTGATGATTGGGGGTCAGCACCGGAGTGGTGCATTGCATCATGGTTCTTGGCCTTCTCATCATCCGAAGTCTGCAAGACACTGTCTTCATTTTTGTCGTGGAGCAGGAACGTGGTATTACCATAACGGTAATCACTTCTGCTTCCGTTGTTGCTCCTTTGTTTCTTGTGTTGCTCCCTTTCCTTTCTGTTTGAGAGGATAGAGAGTGCTTAGTTCGGTAGGTGGCAGATAGCCTCCAGTTCGTTGTCTTAGGCCAGTGTCTGTATGATAGACGTCTGTTTTAGGCCAGTGTCTGTATGATAGACGTCTGTTTTAGGCCAGTGTCTGTATGATAGACGTTTTTTTAGGCCAGTGTCTGTATGATAGACGTCTGTACTAAATCCTGTTTATACGGTCAGTTGTCCGTATCAAACGTATGCGGATGTATTTTGCGTGAGGCGGTTTGTATATATGTGTTTTTGGGTTGTGGTTCATTTTGTAATTTTTGACTTTTTTTGTGTTGTGTTTCGGAGGAGCGTTGTCGGCTGTCAATTCTCCTTTTGCTTTGCACTAGTTCCTGCATCGTTAGTGTAGAAAACAGGCAATAGATAGCATATATACACAAATGCAAACACGTAGAAGTGTTTGATTGAAAACACAATTAACCGAGATGACTTGAAGTTAAAATTGAAATTTTGAAAAGTCCGTGACAAATCGTCACGTTCGGAATTCAAAAGAGGTTGATTCGAAAATTTGGGCAATTAACTCGTGTCGTGAATTAAATTGAGTCGAAATTATTGAAATTGACTCGAAAAATTCAAACTCAAACCGTCAGGAAAGAATTTTAGAAAAGGATTTTTGCGAGTATATTTGATTTTTGAGGTCAAGACTCGAATTTGTGAGTGCTTGAATTTTGATGAAATTGATGTCGTGTTATCAATTCTCGATTTTGATTTTTGATGGAAAATTGCGAAAAAGCAAAAAAAATTCGGAATTTCGACCGACATGGAAACGATCCATCGCGGATTGGGGCGACTAGCCTTTCCCCCTTTTAAAAAAAAGAAAGAAAAAAATCCGTATGTTTAAAGCTGCGTCATGGAAACCGTGTCGGATTTCATAAAACGCAAAAACAAGGAAATGTGAGTGTGAGGAAGCACAAAATGTCCTGAATCATCCCGAAGAGCCCCGAGCTTCCTGGCGGGAGGTTTGAGGTGTCAGGATAAAGCACAAGTTGAAAGAGACAAGTCAACAGCGGGAATCCTGGAGAAGCCTCAAAGAGGCGCGAGCAGCCTGGCGATGGAAGCCAGCTTTTCCCTTTTTCTGAAAAATGCGCTGGTCATTTTGTATAAATAGGGACGTTTGCGCTTCATTTTTTCATCATCCGAAACACAACAACATCTCTACAAAACCTCTTCTTCTTCCACAAAAATATTTCATGGATGCTTTTGAGAACGCATTGCGACAATGGTGCCGGGATTTCTCGCCTCCCGAAAAGTATCAACTCGTTTGCATGGGAATTGGTCAATTGTTGGTGCTTCGTCAAGTCAAGGTGCAACCTTCGTTTCTTGAAGCATGTTCTCGGTTTTGGGATTCGAAACACAATGTTTTCGTTTTTCCGAAAGGTGAGCTTTGTCCTCTTGCCGAAGAAGTTGGAGCCATTGGTGGGTGGTCGGGTTGTACTCCGGTGCTTCCTCCGACTCGGTTGTGCTACAAGGAAAAATTCCGTTCTATGTTGGGCTTATCAACAAGCCAAATCAACTTTCTCAAACGTGTTTGTTCTCGTCTTTCCTCTTTATTTCATTTCTTATTTGCAATCGGTTTTTACAATTTCAAATGTTTCAAATCATTTTTATGACAAACTTTTTAGCCATAAATTATAATCACCCTTGGTTCCATATACCATGACGGTTAAATCCGTGACTCGGTGATATTAATTGGTTAATTACATTTTAAAGGATATCATTTTCTTTTAATTCATTTTTATGATAAACATATTTTGACCATTACAAAAATCATCCTTGGTTCTTTATACCATGACGGTTTATTCCGTGACTCGATGATATTATTGGTTAATTACATTTTAATGGGTATTTTAGCACCCTTTTCTTTTATTTACCATTTTTCTCATTTATTTACATTTTCAAACATATTAGTCTTAATTCATAATCATCCTTGGTTCTTTATACCATGTCGGTTTAATCCGAGTACGAGGACAAACTTGACTAATTACAAATAATTGAACTTAACATGATTAGTTCAAATCAAACATTTTTCTTTTACACATTTTAATATGCTTTCCAAACTTGCAAATCCGACAACGAATATTACTAACATAATAGTAATTATTCTGAGTCATGCAAACCATACTTGCAAATCATTAATCACAAAAAACGGTTTTAAACAACCTTTTAAACAACCAGGAGACGCTCCTTGGGTCGGCATATGGCTCGCGCCCCAAGACAGCTCCTGTTTTCATATTTTAATATCTGAGCAGATCCCCTTCCCTCGCCAATAGGCTCGCGCCCCAATGGGGCTGCCTGGCATTATTTTGTCTCGTTTTGATACTTGTCTAGGACGATCCCGATTACGGTTAATCCGAATATGTGACGGATCAGATTGACGAGTTTGCATTTTATACTTTATCTTTTTAACACCCTTTTTCCAAATAAATGGATCGTGTTAAGCATCATAACCCGAATTTAGTAAATGGATGTTTAATTTTCGTTTTCATATGCAAATCAATCTAAATCCAACTTTGACACCAATTTCTTGGTACATGCATAAACAACCGACTTAGGAAATATTCACGTGTTAGGATTAAGATTTTGGATGTGCATTCATGCATTTATACCGTTTTATCAACTCCTTCACATAAACAACCACGGTCGATCAGTAGAAGCCGCTAACGCGGGAAGGATTGGGTGTCCGATTAAAGGGCTTCCCAATACGTACCCTCACCCCTTACTCAGAACCTTTGGATAGTGGATGGCCTTATCCAGGGCGCACGAGAGTCATTTTAGGCATAGAATGCTAAAAGAGGGACGAGTCCTTATCTTTAGTATCTATGTCAAGCACCGCTTTTTGCTTTGATTGACCTAGGTATAAAGTGGATTCGAACGGGTTCCAAGCATCCCACAAATTCTTGGTGGTGACTCCGAACATTTCTGCATCGTTTCGAGACCTTTACCGAGACGAAACCGACCGATCTAAAGCGATCCGGTCGAAAGCATTTCAACGCCACCGAGCGTGGCTTTCTAGACCGCTGCATGTCTACAGATTGGCTTGGCGTGCAGGTGGCCCATGTCCACAGATAGGCGACTCCGCTGGGGAAAACTAGGACACTTGTGTCTTTCTGATCCTTAGATGTGAAACTCGAACGAGGTCGTGGTTAAAGTGCATTAATTGATATTACGGTCATAAGTCGGGTTCCTTGTTCGGGCCCACAACCTAACCCTTTTCGACCAATTGGCTCGTCTCGTCGGCGTGAGTTTTCTCATCCCCGCGTTTTGAATCCCGATTGAGTCAAGCATGTCGTTGACGATACACATTTCTATTTCGTCAAAGAGCTTTCATCACCTTCGAGCACGAAGCTAGGGCACCCTCCTTACACATTTTGTTTGGATTGGTATCCCTCTCGCAAATCGGGGTTTGATTGCTTGGTGTGTAACCCACCCTTTTAAGCCAAAACCCGTGTCAGGATTATGCATAATATAATGAACTGTGAGTGCTTATGTGCTATGTGATCATAAATCCTTCCGTGTCATTTTCAAACTTTCAAAAAACACCCTTTTGCGCTGTTATAATGGCCATTTTAAACCTCGGTCTTTCGCTGACCGTTGTATTTCAAACAACACGCCTTTCTAGGCCGTCGTAATGACGATTTTCAAACCTGATTTTTTACAACCATTTTAACACACCTTTTTATGCCGTCGTAATTACGATTTCAAAGCCCGGTTTTTCATAACCGTTTCAAAGCACATTTTCATGCCGTTATAATGGCCGTTTCAAACCTCGGTCTTCCGCCGACCATTGCACACCTTTCTAGGCCGTTATAATGACGATTTTCAAACCCGGTTTTTATAATCATTTTCAATTACACCTTTTCATGCCGTTGTAATGATGATTTCAAGCTTCGGTTTTCACAAACCATTTCAAAACACCCTTTACGTCATCGTGATGGCAATTTTAAACCTCAGTCCCTCGCCGACCGTTGCATTCTCACAATGCCCTTTTACACCGTCATAATGACGAATTCTACCCTCGAATTTTAAAAATTCGAAATCAAGTTTCAAACAAAAAAGTTTTTCAAATCGTCGTAATGACGATTTCAACCCGTGCGACTTTCCAACTTTCAAATCTCATTTTTGAAATCAAATTTGGCTTTTCTAAGCCGTCGTAATGACGATTTTAATTCTCACACTTTTTTATCTGCATACCGTCTTTGAAAGGTTAAAACAGTTTTCTAACCCGTCTTAATGACGAACTCAATCCTCATAATTTCCAAAATCAAATCTTTGAAAACGAATTTAACCGTTTTCAGATTTCAAATCCAATTTCAAATCATTTGAAAAAAAATTTAACCATTTTCAAATTTCAATTCAAAATCAAATCTTTGAAAATGAATTTAACCGTTTTCAGATTTCAAATCAAAACTCAATCTTTGAAAACAAATTTAGCCGTTTTCAAATTTTCAACCCAATTTTAAATTCTTTGAAAACAAATTTAACCGTTTTCATGGTCATTGTGATGACGATTCCAAATTCTTCGATTCTCGATTTTCAAATCCGCGATTCGGAATTTCAAAAACCGTCTTTGGAAGCAGTACATTATTTTCAGAGCCGCCGCAATTTCAACTCAAACCGTCTTTTGAAAACAAACATAAGACAACCCTTTCAACTGGCCGACATTCTAAAGATCCCTATTCTTCGGAAGCCGCCCATAAACGACAAATGGATCTCTTTTTTGAAAATTTCTATTTTCAAAAATTTCAGTCCACCTTTCTGATTCAGCCTCGAGTCGATTAGAGTCCAGTCGATTTCAAGTCAAGTCGTCTGGATAACGTCGAGTCTCCGCCGAAGTTAGTACCTACCTTCTGGTTTAGGTCGTGTCGCTTAATTGTCGAGACATCTTCAATGGCGTTAGCAGAGTCAAAATCTCTCGAGTATTAAACCCATCTTTCCCCTACGTTATGGGTCAAAGGTCAAGTTTGTGTACATGTCTTGCCTAACGGCGTCACCCAGCAACAAACCTCCAAATATCGTCAGAAGTCGTCTGTCTGGGCATCACTTTGCCAAAGTCGACACTCGAGTCTAAGTTCAATGTCATGCACCAAGAGTTCAAACACAAGAGGTCATTCACGATCTTTAATGAACTCATAACCTAGTCACACCGTCGCGTCTTCACGACATAGCTGCCCTTTTACATATGTGTCGTACTTGCCTTTGTTTGTGCAATCCCCTGCCAAGACAAGTTATAACGCCTATCGTTATGTCAAATAGGAATCCCTTGGGTGCCATCGATCGCCAACTAGAAACTCAAGAAGCTGATCAACCTTCATCCGCCATGACTTCTGCTGAAACCAACAACATGGTCCTACGACTCCTGGCTACCGTGGAAAACTTGAGCACTCATCTCTCCCAATTTGAGGACAAAATGATAACCGGGAATTTTCCCTTTTCTGATATTGAGCAAAGGGTTAAGCTCCTTGAAAGCCGACTACTTGCCAACAACAAAAACAACCCTCCAGAAAACCCTATTAGACACAGTCATGAACTTTCCTTGGATTGCTCTCATCTCATCCCTCCCGACGATGAAAAAATCCGTGCAATTAGTGAAGATGGACTATAAAGCGATATACCCATGATCTCCGTCTCCATCAACAACATATTCTCAAAGCTGCGAGTGGCTATCGATCATTTGAACACTCAGGTAGCTAATTGAAGGAAATGTAGATTCATATACATACTAACATACTCTTATATGTCAAAATTAATTTGTCATAAAATTAAAACGGATTTTATGCATGCAAATAATATAACAAAAGAGAAGAAATCATATCCTTACATAGATGTTTCGGTTTTATGGGGCACAAAAGAAATCTCCTTTTCTTTTGTTCTTGAGCTTTCCTTATGGATGAACAAGATCTAAGTTTAAGATCTCTCCCCAAGCTTTATACCCAAGGCTAACTCTTAATCTAATTAATATTATTTGATCTAGTATAATATTAATCTTATAAAAATTGAACCAAAATATTTGGTATTTTAGCTCTCAAAACCGGTTGAGAGAAGAGGAGAGGAAGAGAAATTATTTTTATCTCTCTAAAAATAATTATGTTGAGTGAATGAATAATTATCTTACACACACTATGCATATAGTGAAAGATAAAATAAAAATGAAAAAGAACCCTTGTTCTTTCCAAGGAGAAACCGGGTAGGGTGAGGGAATTGGCCTATGCATGGCCTTTGTGCTCTTACACAAAAGGCACTAGGTATGCATGCCTACATTAGATAAATGATGATTAATCCCACTAATCTAAATTAACATAATATGTTAATAATTCCCAATATTTCGGTCCACATTATATTATGGATGCCATATTATTTTTGTCAAATGTCAATATGTCACATGTCATATGTAACATAAATTGTTTATGTATTTTTAACATATTAAAAATCAACGTATTAATAAAAATACGTCATATACAAAATTGACTTAGTAATTCATAATTACTCGTACCAAAATATTTTACCGTTTATAAATCGCATTTATAATAATTCATTCAAATCCAATTGTTTCTTTAAACAATAATTTCATCCGAGTAATAATTTGATTACTCGATCGTATCTCATTTAATCATATTTCAATTTGATACGTAAATTTTACTTCCAAAATCGTCCGTCAATTTTTCAAGTAATTTAATTAAATCGTAACATTATACGATTAATTAAATGATCAATTAAGAGTATCGCCCTATAGGTATGACCTAGGGGTCAACTGATCACCACCGTCACACGACAATAATGTCAAACTCTAGTCAACCAATCATTACCGATATATGTTGACCAGTTGACAGTAATAATATTACTTCCCAATTGTATTCTTTAAAATGAGATTTAATAATGATATTTAAATCATGTGATCGCACTATTGTTGAGGACACATTTCCCAACAATCTCCCACTTGTCCTCGACAAGTGTGCTCCACCAATTCTCTTGTCCTATTACTATCTCCCACTCAATGCAAGGTGTCTTTCAGGTCGTACTTGCAAGTGATCATATCAAGAATGGTTTCCTCGATCCGGAGAATAACTGATGACGACCGGATTTATCCACTCGGATACCTTCCGAGCGTGGCCACGCATTTCCGATTAATTACTCCTCGAGTGGCCCCGAGATATTGTTTTAACCCTGACAAGGGGGTGGACAATTCCTATCGCACTCATTCCCTTCGACTAGCCACAGCCATCATAACCCAAAATATGCCCATTTGACCCCATTTACGAAGGTCGTAGTAACACAAATCAAAGTTAATCAAACGAGCCATCTTAGGTGAATAGTCTTTAGTCAAAAGAATCGACTCATTTGAATACTATAGCAGCTCTCGCCACGACCAGGCTATATAAATTTGCAGAACTCTATAAGCGGTCATTAGGCCCGACAAAATGTTCTTAATATCTGCCTATGTGATCGACTAGTCATCTCACATGACTCTATGGCACTTGAACTTGCCATCAATCGCATCACACTCTAGTTACTTCGAGACGTCACCTCATACAAGTAACTATGGGCAAATACAATGTTAATCCGTGTTCACTTTAACGGGGTTCAATTGTCTCTACAACCCGTTTGGATGTAACAAAGTATAATAAAAGAGTTTTAAAGTAAAACTCGAACGACAAATGCGATTATCACATATGAATAGTCAATGCCTGATTACTATTTCATGTTCTATAATCTAATTTGATCTTGTACGTAGTTGTTCATTTCAATTCAATTGAAATGACATGACTCATCATGTTTAGCCTTTGAGAAGGCTTTGGTTAGTAGGTTTTATCAATTTCTTGTACCTTACTCAACCTCACTACATACTCGTTTTCCTTTGTAATGTATACATTTGCATTACAAAACTTTCTGAGTACGTGTCGAGATCCAATCAAGACATAGGCCCTCTAGCCTAAGAATAGCTCCCACTATTTTCACAGTATGCGGGACTCATCCTTCTTGCACATCTCATGCTCGCAAGTGTACTCAATTTCCGTTATAAATATCTCTCATTGTTCTTTATTGCCTAGAACGATTCTAGAAAATCTACTTCTTAATTATCATAGCCACAATGGTGTCTTAACCATCCTAATGTGTTTTGATTATGGTTTTGTCGGAAACCATGCGCAACCTCAATTGTCAATTGTCACTTGTGTAACACCCTTACACAAAATTGCATCATAAACACTTTGCTTTACTTCCTTAATGCTTCTGCAAGCACTTAAGGATAATCTTTATATACTAGGTAAAGATTACTTAAATTCGATTTTGAGAACAATTCATCATACTCAAAGTATATGAAGTGTTATACATCATTACTCATTTAATTGATCCGGCAGCGGAAGCAAATGGAATCAATCAAATATGTTCAATTTAATTGAACTAGTCATGAATCTTATCAACATAAGACTTCTTATTGACGCTAATATCATGTGGATTTATCTGCATAAATCTAGATATTATAGATGTATTATATTACTCCAAGAGTCTTAAATCATTCTCGATGATCAATATGTCATCCACATATCGGACTAATTAAAATTTCCGTAACTCCCACTAAACTCCATGTATACACACAACTTCTCGACTTATCGAGAAATGTTTTATCACATGATCCAAAAATGTTGATTCCAACTCATTGATGTCCTACTTAAGACCCTCTCTTAAGTTTCACATTATCTTAGGATTGCAAGAATCTTCAAAACTCAAGACATGTATTGAATACATTCCTTCTAATTGAAGAAGTGGGTTTTAGATTCACTTGCTATGTATTTCATAACCTCATAATGAAACACAATCCCTAAGAAGATCCAAATAGACTTAAGCATTTCAATTAGTGCAAAACCCTTTGTATCCAATCAAACTTTGAAATTTGTCTTTATTAGTGCAAAACCCTTTGCAACTAATCAAGCCTTTTTATTTTGGATTTTCATGGCTCTAAGCCTTATATTGAGTTGTGACTTAAACACTCTTATGTAAGTCATATGTTCATTACTTTCTAGAAGTAATCAATTTGAATCAAACGATTTCTTTGTAAGTTATAAGCTCTTTACTTTCTTAAAAGTAGCATGAATCCATCATTTTTAACAAGTGATGAATTTTAACCTCCTAGGTTTTGAAGAAACAATGTCTTACACAAAACGTCTCATGTAGCCAAGAAAGACCAGTTTCTTGCGACAACGTTTTACACAAAACATCTCACGTAGCCAAGAAAGACCAGTTTCTTGCGACATAACATCTTGTACATAACATCTTGTGGCTCTTTGAATAATTTCTCCCACTCTGTCTTCAAAAATAAACTTGTATTTTAGAAAGACAGCTTCATGAGCCGCAAACCCGTCGTAATCGTGATAATTGAAAAGGGAAAAATGAGCATTTGTTTCTTGTGAAAACTTACAAACATGGTACCCTTACCATTTCATATCTCATATGATTCGTATTAGTGGAAAAATAATTTAGACAAAAATGATAAAAACCCCAAAAGGATCAAGTAACTCAAAGTAACTTGATTGAAATCCAAACCATATCGAATAGCGTTTGATTTCTTATCCATCCACACATTATTTCATAATGCGTGCTAAGAGAGATTAACTTGTGATACTATATCACATTTCCTTTGGCTTATATCAAAGTCTTCACTTTGATAATCCCATCACGACTAAATCGTGATTCCTTGAACTCTTGAACTTCTTCAAAGATTTCTTTATTTACCTTATTAAGTGAACATATTAGTGTCAACTTAAATCGTTGGTAAAAGATAATGATCAACCTATTTTGGATCGATGATATACAACCTCGATCACCTTTTCAACCAAAAGGCACGAGACATCTTGCTTTGAATACAAGATACGCATATACCATTAACAATCTAATGGTTTCAAGAGTACTCGATAACTCCTTGCGTTCATCATTCCAAAATTTAAGGTTTGATCTTGGGTTACCAATTTGAGTCTTGCATCATCTTCATGATATATTATTCTAGTTTGGTTTAGAATATAATCACCTTGATAATGGGCTAGCCATACATCAATTCGTGGTGTATAGGATCACAAAAGTGAAACCGCTTTTGTATCTTAACAAGTTTATATTCTCATTTAGAGTTTATGTACTTAATAGTCACAATTAAGTATAACTCCAAACCCAAAAACTAGATTTAGTACACAATGACTCTTTCTCTCAACTTCATTGTTGCTAGTCGTCATATTCTAATCATCCTATGTATCAAACATAATGATGAAAACCTCCATTGGTTTCTAATATTGACGAAGTAGTACTAGCAAAATTTATGTTTAATCAAATAAACATTTAAAGAAGAAGGTCCCATTAGATGTCCCACAACTAACTTGTTGATTCTTCAATAATTTGGGGCAGTTTCCTTTCTTGTGTCCAACATTTAAGACAATTGAAACTTTATTGGTCAGGATTGATAGGTTTAGTATCGTCATTCCTCAATGACTTTACTTGTAACATTACCTTGTATCAATTCCATTAATATCTTTACTTCTTGAACCTCGTCCTCATCTTAACAGTTTAAGAGAATGCTCCCACTCATTTCAATGAGTCTTTGCTTTGAGAAGCAAAATTGAATTCATGAAGATTACTCTTCATTTGTTCGTTTTAGTCTAAAAACTTTCATTGAAGTGGTTGCGTTATTTTGGTTAATACGAATTCTGAAAAACTAATCACCAAAACAATTTATCGCTTCAAGGTACTTAATTCAATTAAGTATATGAATAACAATCCATTGTAAGTAGATGTGTTAGTCAAGAATCAAAAACCTGTTTGATAATGAATAACTTTTAATCTATACTCTTTACAAGAGATCCTTAACAATGGTTCATTTGAGGTTTTAGAAGAAAATTCAAATTTTGTCTTTAGTTACGATGTTTTAATGGAGATTTGTATCAAAATCGAAATGATATCGTATATGAATTGTGGTAAAGAAATAGAACAATATAAAAAACGGAATAGTGGAAAACTTAACATTTATCGTTTTATTAATACTTGTAAACAAGTATAGCATTTACATAGTGACCTCTACCCAACTATGATAAATGATTCCAAGATCCAAATTCATATTAACTTGGGCACGGGGTAGCCGATGAAACCCTTATCAATATAACTCGATGGATTAACACTTTAATCGATTCTACTTTTAGAACTCTTGGTCGATAAAATTACTCTAATATTTATCTATAGCCCAAAACACATCAACAAGGGCACGGGGTAGCCGATGAAACCCTTATCAATTACTTTTGTTGAGTTCAATCCAAATTTCGAATAAATGTGTCCATTATCCAAACCCACATTAACTTAGGCACGGGGTAGCCGATGAAACCCTCATCAACATGAATTCGGTGGATTAACATTTATCACCCACTTCCCCTACGTAACAAGGTTTGTACCCCGGGGTAGCCGAGTGCACTCCCTCGCGAAATAGGTTTTCATGGTTTCTACTATTTGGTAAGGCTATGTCTCAATTGATTGTTTTAGCGAGAGGTCATGTCAATTTATTATCTATCACGTTTTAAGTGAACTAAAGCGGTGAACTACGATAATTCTAATTGACACGGTCGATAAACTCGATAAAATGACAATGCATGTTTAGTTATGGCGATTTAGCGATGCATGTGACATAAATAAAATGCAAGCATAAAAGATAAATAAATCCTAGTATGGCCTTTCCTAAAATAGAAAAACTATTAATCTATTACATATTCGGAAACCAACTCCATTGGTCCCTTGAACTTCGGTTGTGGCACGCATCTCGAGGTAACACCGTCTTTATGTATCGCCATTCTTGAAGAAATCCGTCTTTTGGAACTCCGGAATGAATAAAATTACATAATAAATTACATAATTTCCTATTATACATTTGTAACTAAAATAAAATAAATCTATTGAATTACAAAACGGTGATACGAGATCACAATAAAAATACAACCGAATCGATATTCCCATACATTTCGGGAAATACCAATTAAAATCTAAGGCCATACTAAGTAAAATTACATAATTCAAAAATTACATAAATTAAAAATTATGACAATCATAAAGAAAATGCAGCATTATAATATGTATGAACATGCTCAATTTTATGCTAAATCGCCTTTAATTAGCCAATATCGTATATTACTCGGTTTTTACGGATTTGCGTGATTTCATCATTTTATAATCACAAAAATACATAAACTCATATTTATGCATAAGTTAATTACCCTAACCTCTTAGGACTCAAAATATAGTCTTCACTAATAATTTGACCATAATTAACCTTTATTTACAAAATTGTTCATAAATGGACCAACAATTACAAAAATAAGCTATTAAACTTCAAATAAATCAAAAAATTTCAAATAAATTCAAAATTTGAAATTTAAACTCATGAACATTCTGGAAAAATTCCATGACACTCATAATGTTCAAAATCTTAGGTTAAAAATTTCGAAATTTTTCGGGAAAAACAATGTTGCGGTTTATCGATTTATAATAAAATAATCATAAAAACATGGAAAAATTATTTTCACTAACTTTTCAATTTTAGATCTGAAAAAGATAATAAAATGCAACATTAGACGTTTTTCCTAAGTCATAGATTATGTTTTATTAATTTTCAACTAATAATGTCACTATTTATGCTATTTTTCTTCAAAAATTCATAAATCATGCAAAAGGACTTTTTTATAGCCAATTATTTTACACACATCTTGTAAAATTTCATGTGACAACATATTAATTTGCTATGACCAGATTCGAAATTTAACTCATATTAACCTATTTTTCACTTAAATCCTAATTTAATAATGAAAAATTCATTTTTCGAGCATAACAAGTCCAAAAATTATGAAAATTTACAGGTTATCTCAAAATAATATATGTGACAACATATCCAAAAATCAACTTAAAATTCGAAGTATAGCTAATTTTCGACCAAAAATGACATTTTTACTCATAAAATCACATTTAAATGTCATTATTGTAAATTATGAACAATAAAAATCCGAAAAATTAACCAAAATATCCCAAAACACTTTAGGACCAGAAATATTAACATGCATGTAATAATTTCGTGATATATCATAATAACACAAATTTTACAAGTTTTATTTTGTTATTCATATAACTCGGAAAAACTTTTAACCAATTTGCATGCAAACAACCGTGGCTCTTGATACCGATTGAAGGAAATGTAGATTCATATACATACTAACATACTCTTATATGTCAAAATTAATTTGTCATAAAATTAAAACGGATTTTATGCATGCAAACAATATAACAAAAGAGAAGAAATCATATCCTTACATAGATGTTTCGGTTTTATGGGGCACAAAAGAAATCTCCTTTTCTTTTGTTCTTGAGCTTTCCTTATGGATGAACAAGATCTAAGTTTAAGATCTCTCCCCAAGCTTTATACCCAAGGCTAACTCTTAATCTAATTAATATTATTTGATCTAGTATAATATTAATCTTATAAAAATTGAACCAAAATATTTGGTATTTTAGCTCTCAAAACCGGTTGAGAGAAGAGGAGAGGAAGAGAAATTATTTTTATCTCTCTAAAAATAATTATGTTGAGTGAATGAATAATTATCTTACACACACTATGCATATAGTGAAAGATAAAATAAAAATGAAAAAGAACCCTTGTTCTTTCCAAGGGAGAACCGGGTAGGGTGAGGGAATTGGCCTATGCATGGTCTTTGTGCTCTTACACAAAAGGCACTAGGTATGCATGCCTACATTAGATAAATGATGATTAATCCCACTAATCTAAATTAACATAATATGTTAATAATTCCCAATATTTCGGTCCACATTATATTATGGATGCCATATTATTTTTGTCAAATGTCAATATGTCACATGTCATATGTAACATAAATTGTTTATGTATTTTTAACATATTAAAAATCAACGTATTAATAAAAATACGTCATATACAAAATTGACTTACTAATTCATAATTACTCATACCAAAATATTTTACCGTTTATAAATCGCATTTATAATAATTCATTCAAATCCAATTGTTTCTTTAAACAATAATTTCATCCGAGTAATAATTTGATTACTCAGACCGTATCTCATTTAATCATATTTCAATTCGATACGTAAATTTTACTTCCAAAATCGTCCGTCAATTTTTCAAGTAATTTAATTAACTCGTAACATTATACGATTAATTAAATGATCAATTAAGAGTATCGCCCTATAGGTATGACCTAGGGGTCAATCGATCACCACCGTCACACGACAATAATGTCAAACTCTAGTCAGCCAATCATTACCGATATATGTTGACCAGTTGACAGTAACAATATTACTTCCCAATTGTATTCTTTAAAATGAGATTTCATAATGATATTTAAATCATGTGATCGCACTATTGTTGAGGACACATTTCCCAACACTAATTTGGGGAAAAGATTGGTAATGCCGAAAATGAACCTAACCACCAAGGAGAAAACCAACAATCCGTTCACCAACCAATAGCTGTTGAAATGAGGAGTCATCTGATGGTTCCCATACCCATGAACCCACTAACAAAGAACATGAAATCACCTCACCAAAATCCCTTTCAAAATATCAAGCAACATCCCAAAAACTTCCCATTGACATTGACCAAATCCTGCTTCCGCCCAGGATTGACAAAAACAAAAACAAAAACCAAAACAAAACTCACAAAAACAGCCCAAAAAACACCAATGTTGGAATCATGGGAAAACATCAAAAGGTATTCACAGATCTAGGAATAACATATGGCACCGCTCTGGGGATACTTGCTTCAGAAGGAATGCTACAACCCATTGGTCCGACTCCGGACAAACCTGAACACAAAAGAACTCATTTCTGGAACATAAATGCTTATTGCCAATATCATCAAGGTAAGGGCCATGACACCGAAACTTGTTTCAAACTCAAGCATGCCATTCATGATATGATTGAAGCTGGCAAAATCATAGTCGCACCTCTCAGTCAAGACAATCCTCCTGGATGTCTTATGTCCAACAGCAAGGTTGAACGTTCTCAAAGGACATTCACCAACCTCAACACAACCTATGCCGCAGCTCTTAAAAAGCTTATGACTGAAGGGAAACTGCAACCTATTGGTCCCACTCCGGATCCAAAACACGAAAACATAACCCAATTTTGGAATGGCTACGTATATTGTCAATATCACAGAGGCAAGGGGCATAAAACTGAAGCGTGCTATGAGCTCAAGCACACCATACAAGATGGAATTGAGGATGGTAGGTTTTCCACCTTACTCAAAACCACTCCAGACAAAGAAACTAGGCAGCCTAATAGGAAGTTCATCGATTTGGGTGATCGAGAGGATGAGTATTCTACCAATCATTTGCTAAAAAGGAGAAACGCAGACTTAACACCGTCATATCGGTCATGAGATAGGGCTTTAGTTAAACATGTCATTAACTACCTTCAGCCAAATTATGCATCCCGTTTGAAGGGTTGTAACATCAAAAGCGTTGAGGACCTATCAACAAAAATTTCTCGCATTGTTAAAATCATTAAAGGCGGTTCAACATCTGCGACCCCTCCCGAAAAGCAAGTCTTCCACATTACCAAAGTAAAATTGTGGGAGCCTTCGCCAGAAAGAGCCACACACCCGGAAAGACAATTTTCAGACTTGGGCATGCCTTATGCCATCGCTTTTAGAGTGCTTATCTCTGATGGAATAATCCAACCGATTTGCGCCACTCCAGATCCTACACCCAAGAAGAGAGGCCGCTTTTGGGACGGTTCCCAATATTGCCTATTCCATAGGGGTAATGGGCACAACATAGAGATGTGCTGGAAGCTCAAACATATCATCCAAAATATGCTCGATGGTGGCAGGTTGTCTTTATCAACCCTGAATCATTTCATGGAAAAGAATGGTCCCCATGGACGCCTTACTCCTCAGAAACAGGATAACCTTCTAGGATCTTATCCTTCCGGCGTCCCAAACAACGAGAGTGAAGTGCTCAAGTGGGTCAATGCTCAAAACAAGACATTCAAGCCGCTGGATGTTGCGAAAGAGACCTTCGAGGAGGAACATGATGATTAGGAGTTCGTATCTACGATTGAGTCCGAGTCCGAGTCTTACGCTTTCTCATATCTATCCTAGCGTTTGTCCTTTTATTCCTAAATAACAAATGGGGGCTGTCCCCATGAGTCACATATATTCATCGAGTCTGTGCTAACCTCTTATTTATCTAAATAAAAGCACGATTTTCAACTATCATATATTCTCTCCTTTACCATTTCCCGTTGACAACGAGAATTGATTTGAGAATTGATTTAAAACAAACAATATGTTCCAATTCAATGTGAGTACACTCGAATGACGTTCCGTACCGAGTAAGCAGAGGATTCGAAACTCCGTGTCCATTCTCTTTACCTATTCCACGTCTGGCAATAGAAACCTTTCATTAGCACCCGATCTAGAACGAGCTCTCAATCATAGGGATCCTACGACGAACCTAGATAACAAACCAGAACCTCTCCTTGTTCATGGTCAATGACGGAAGGCAAGCCCATTCCCCACAAAAACATCCCATCACCAAATATCAACCTCTCACCAATGGGTACATCCCCATCTGCACCTTTACCTGCATCGAACGAAGGACGGCAAAGAACCAATAAATCAAAAACCAAAGCCAAAGCAAAACCAGAGCCAAGGCCAAAATCAAAGGCCCAAGCCAATAGCCATTCATCAAAAGCCAAAGCGAAAGGCCAAAATCAAAGGCCCAAGCTAATATCCTTTTACCCAAAGCCAAAGCAAAACCAGAGCCAAGGCCAAAATCAAAGGCCCAAGCCAATATCCATTCACCCAAAGCCAAAGCTCAAGGCCAAAGCAAAAACCAAAGCCAAAAACAATTCCCTCAAGGCCAAACCAAAGTCAAAGTCAAAGTCAAAGTCAAAGCAAAAACCAAAGTCAAAGCCAAAGCCAAAGGCTACTCACCCAACGTCAAGGCCAAGACCCAAGCCAAAATCAAAACAAAACAAGATTGAAACCCTTTTCTCAAAAAGGCCAAAATCCAAAGAAAGCATCCAACACACAAAATCCTGGACAAGTGAGTACAAAATACCAAGTCCAGGACCAACAAGTCCAAATCCCAAGACCAACGAGTCTAACACACCAAATCCCGGACCGACAAGTCCAAAACGCCAAACAAGTCAGTCCAAAACACCAAGTCTAGGACCAACAAGTCCAAAGCCCATGACCAACGTTTATTCCCTCCAAACTCCGGGATCAACAAGTACAAAACACAAATACCAAAACCTAATGTCAAAGAGCTAAAATAAGAGCTCAAGACTCGTCAACTGACAACAAACCCAACACTGCTTCACCCTTAAGTCCTTCTAGAGACTGTTACAGGGAGACCTATCAAGGATCCTAGGGATTCCCCTTAAGATCATAACCAAAACTGCTTCACCCCTAAGTCCTTCTAAAGACTACTATAGGGAAACCTATCTAGGATCCTGCGGATTCCCTTCAAGATCATAATCAACACTGCTTCACCCCTAAGTCCTTCTAGAGACTGTTACAGGGAGACCTATATAGGCTTCTGAGGATTCCCCTCAAGCTCGTAATATCACACCTTAACCTTTAAGGTCCAGACATGGGAATCTGATCCCACATTAATTACCAGCCATTTCATGCTCAGGCCACATCAAGCCTGAGACCCCATTCCGCACCACATTGTAGGACGTAACCCATCAGACTAAACACCACAAAATACAAACTCCAGATTTTTATCTGTCAAACAAACTTATTATTACAAGACTCCACATTCCATAATGTCGAAGCCATTTTCACTCTTACCTAAATACGGAGTCTTCAAAAAACATTGATCCCTGGAACGGGACATGCACATTTCATTCTTAGAGACCACTTTTTAGTGTGCTCACATAACAAAAAACTTTTTTCAAACTATGCCTCTTCGATTCATCATCAACAGGGATTTCTCTCCAATCAACCTTCGAGTCACCAAACAGAATTTACCGTCGTGACCCTCAACTCAAGAATTTTATCTGTCAAACAAACCTATTATTGCCAAGCTCCACATTCCATAATGTCGAAGCCATTTTCACCCTGACCCAGATACGGAGTCCTCGAATGCTTTGCTACCGAGAACGGGACATACCTAGTCTACCCTTAGGGTCCACTCTTTAGTGTGCTCACATGATAAGGAACATTTTAACAAATTACACCTCTTCGATTCATGATCAAGGAGGAATTATCTCAAGTCAATTTCTCGAGTCACCAAACGGAGTTTACTGTCGTGACCCTCACACTTTAAGGTCCTAATAACTCGCTTAGGCACACATTCAGACGAGTCACCAAATGGAATTTACCGTCGTGACCCTTACACCTTAATGTCCTAACAACTCGCTTAGGCACACACCCTGAACTACGATCTGGTTTGATTTCACATCACGTGAATACGTAGGCAGTCCTATTACAAGGGCACAACCACATCCCCACACACATTCAATTTTCAAACCTTCAATTTGCAACCCATTGCACACACACTCAGAACTACGATATGGTTTGATTTCGCAAACACGCGAATACGTAGGCAGTCCCCCAACAAGGACACAACCACACATCCCTTTCAAAACAATTCCAATTTTCAACCCTCAAAAAAACAGCTCAGAACTACGATCTGGTTTGATTTCGCACACACGCGAATACGTAGGCAGTCCTATTACAAGGACACAACCGCACACCCGTTTCAATCTCAACCATCAACATCAATCCTCAAAAGCAGCCCACCCAGCGACAAAAAATTAATCTTATACCTCTTTAGTTGGGGCTTCTTCCTTATGACGTCACCCATTCCTTGTTTTGTCAAAATCCCACCTTCTCACTCTGGAGGCTTCTCTTTCAAGATGCCACCCGTCCTTTGTCCTCAAACATCTTTTAAGTCTCAACTACGGTCCAAAATAAAACCGCCCATAGCCTAGTGCTCGGTTCGGACAATGACAAGGTCTTGGTTCCGTTCTCCGAATCATCAAAACTCGAGAAGGGATCTCAAACAAGAAAACAAGGGCAAAGATGTCTGGAGAAGATAATCAATTCATGTTCCCCAGCCGAGCGGACCTTCTACCTCAGGGATCTGATACGCGTTGTCACCCTTTCTTGGCTAAGGAGTTGCACCTACATGTGCAAAGTCTGTCAGAGTCACCCCCGTGTTGTCACTAACTTTGTGCCACGTTCACGACTGCCCATTTGTCAGTCTGTCAGTGCTTGTCTGTGTGAGTCAGTATCCCAACGGTCAAGTTTCTCCAATCTGTCAAATCACGGATCTGCGAGCAACAAATTCTAACACTTAACAGATTTTAAGCTTCACAACTTTCGAAACCTTTATCTCCCCTCACATGAGATATTACATGCTGGTTACTTATATGCTAACTGCTCACATGCTTATGTGCTTATGTGCTTATATGCTTGCATGCTACGTGCTTGTCTATACGACTACGGATTTGTGTGGTCAATAACCATGCAGGTAATATTGAGAAGACAAACTCACTCCAACTGAGTACCGGGCTCTTCCCAACAAACACCGAACCCTCAAGTCCAAGGGCTTTAACTGCGTCGATTACATTGCATACGCTACCTCCCGACGAGCGGCAACTCATATCCCCGGCAAGTCCTGAGAAATTTCTAACTCTCCAGCGAGTGCCGATTTTCAAATAGAAGTCACGCAGGTCTTTCAAAGATCCTCACAACGTCGTTCATGATCCCGATGCAGCGCTCTCCCTAAATGGTTTTCCAGAGAGCCTTGCTCAAATGATTTATCCTCACGGAGTTCATTTAGGACCCCATCAAGTTGGAGTTCGTTGCTCCCTAGCTGAACCTATCAACGTCAACCTGGTTGGAAGTCATTACTAGACAATATCTCTAAATAAGCCTGATATTTCAGGCTATTTCCCACAGTTGATCATTCGACCATCAACATAGATGGCGAGCCTTTGCACGCATATAAGAGTCAATTCAAGGACATATCCCGAAGATGCCTCAGGTATGACTCCTTCCTATGGCTGACGAGCTTCAAAACGCACCTTCAATATGGCTGGCGAGCCTTTGCGCGCCAGAAATTCAAGGACATATCCCGAAGATGCCTCAGGTATGACTCCTTCCTATGGCTGGCGAGCCTCAAAACGCACCACCTTCAACACCGGTTGGCGAGCCTTTGCGCGCAAAAGATTCAAGGATGTTGTAACACCCCCATACTCCAAGTGCCTTACCAGGACCACTCAGGTATGAAGACATAACCATCTCGGTTCCTCGAGGCAATGATAATCAAATAAACAATAAAGAAACAACGTTTAAATATAAATACTTAGTGAAGGGTTGCAATTTTCAAAACCAAACCAACAGTGTAATACATGTTCTCAAACTGACTGTTCTAACTGAAATGTAAATAAACTAATAAGCTACAGCGGAAGACTCCTATCATCATGTCGTGGCAATCCCACTATCCCGATACTCATCTCATACCTGCTCAATATCTCTCACCATCCCCGAATGGATCACCGCAGTTTACAAAATAACAACCGGGTCGATACTAATCACACAACTCAATATATATATATATATATATATATATATATATATATATATATATATATATATATATATATATATATATATATATATATATATATATACAATAAGATAAACAGATGACCTTTTAACGGTCACACACACACAACCAACCAATTCCAATCATCTCAATCACTGGCTGTCCACTGGACCAGTCCTGCCAGTGGGGGACCGCAGCCGTACCCACCAAATCCCCGCTCCACATAGTGAGCGATAACCCTGTCCATTAATGTGCACATCCCTTCTGTGGCAGGTTCCACAGAAGGCGAAACTAGGGCGTGAAGCCACTCCCGCAAGTGACCCCAATCAGCCGAGGACACGCCTCGAGAACCACAGACAACAATCACAATCACAATCGCAATCACGACCGTCACAATACAATTACTATATCACACAATCAATCTCAACACACCAACCAACATCTCATTATGGGACTAATACTGAGTAGGAAATCCTACCTGGAAAGCACACTCGTCGACGGTCTCTCTTTTTTTGTATCAAAAAGCTTCCTCTATGAACCCTCCTCCTATCATACAACATATAAATGCTACCAAATCACATACTACTCAAAAACCCCCAAATCCCTATATTAGGGTTTAACCAAATTAAAGGAAAGACAATAAAAAGGGTACATAGATCTTACCCTCGACGCAAGGAACTCAACGGTATAACCAACGATGAGAACCGACCTCCCAAACTCCAGGAATTGTAACAATGCGATTAAGATGGTGAACTTTCTTGCTTTCTCTCTTAAACAGTAAATTAGGTTTTGCAAAAGTGATTTAGAAACAATGACGGAAGGTTATATATCTTAATCGCATAATTAACAAAACCCGAGAAAAATCCCCGTAAAACCGGCTACTCGATCGAGTACCCAAGGTACTCGATCGAGTACCCCCCTACTCGATCGAGTATCCTAGCTACTCGATCGAGTACCCAACAGGTCAGAAACTTTTCTAAAACGCAACTTACCCTTACTCGACAGAGTAAGGCCTACTCGATAGAGTACCCAAAGACTCATAAATACGGAGTATTACAGTCTTCCCTCCTTAAAAAGAACTTCGTCCCCGAAGTTCAAACCACTACTAAACAAAGGTAATCCCATAACACTCCCGACTCAACAATCAAAACAAAATTCAACATATTATATGTTACTAACCCAACTCATCCCGACAAACATACCGACGCAACATACAAAAAGGGGTATAAAACTCTTAAAAACTGCTCGCGATCAACTCCTACCCCCCTAAAAGAAACAAGGTTACGTCCCCGTAACCATACATACCTGATCAAAAAGGAAAGGGTAACGCTCTTTCATAGCTTCCTCTGGCTCCCATGTAGCTTCCCCAGTCTCGTGGTTAGACCAAAGGATCTTAAGTAGAACTGTCTCACCACTCCTAGTCTTTCTAACCTTTCGGTCAAGAATCTGCTTAGGCACCTCAAGATATGATAAGGACTCATCTAGCTCTAAGCTCTCTGCCTCTAACACATGTGACGGGTCACTCACATACATCCGCAGCTGCGATACATGAAACACATTATGCACTCTCTCTAATGCAGCTGGTAAAGCCAGACGATATGCAACTTCCCCAACTCGCTCTAAGATCTCATAAGGCCCTATAAACTTCTGACATAGCTTGCCTTTCTTCCCAAATCTCATAACCCCGCGCATAGGAGACACTTTCAAAAGAACCTTGTCCCCAACTTGAAACTCTATGTCTCGGCGATGTAGATCTGCATAACTCTTTTGCCTATCCTGAGCTGCTCTCATCCGTTCCCTGATCATCTTAATCTGTTCCACCATCTCATTCACCATCTCTGGTCCTGAAACCACTGCCCCAGCACTATCGTCCCAACAGATTGGACTCCTACATCTCCTCCCATACAAAGCCTCAAAAGGTGGCATACCAATACTAGTGTGATAGCTGTTATTGTAAGAAAATTCTATCAAGTCCAACCTCTGCTCCCAGCTACCACCAAAATCCATCACACAAGCTCGCAACATATCCTCAAGAGTCTTGATTGTTCTCTCAGTCTGCCCGTCTGTCGCAGGATGAAATGCTGTACTTATCTTCAAAGTTGTTCCCAACGATTCCTGCAACTCTTTCCAAAACCTTGATATAAACCTCGCATCTCTGTCAGACATTATGTCCTTAGGGACTCCATGTAACTTAAGCACGTTCTTTCGATAGGCCATAGCCAATTGTGCCTTAGTCCATGTATCTTTCATTGGAACAAAGTGAGCTGACTTGGTCAGTCGATCCACTATTACCCAAATCATGTTGTTACCTTGTTGACTCTTTGGCAAACCCACAATAAAATCCATGGAAATGGATTCCCACTTCCACTCAGGTACCTCTAAAGACTGAATCTTACCTTGTGGTCGTCGCTGTTCCCCTTTAACTCTCTGGCATGTCAAACAACGGGACACAAACTCAGTTGTCTCTTTCTTCATCCCAGGCCACCAAAACGTTTTCTTCAAATCCTTGTATAGCTTGTCACCACCCGGATGTACTGAATATGGTGTACAATGCGCCTCTGTCATGATTGTCTTTTTCAACTCCTCATCATTGGGAACACACCACCTACCATCAAACCTCAAACTACCATCTGTATGAATAGAAAATCGGGACACTGTCCCTTTCTCTACTCCAGCTCTCCACTCCACTATCTTAGGATCCAACGCCTGCTTACCTCGAATGTCATCATAAAACTCAAGTTGTACTGTCAAATCACCCATGGCATCTCCTTTCTACATCATATGTATCCCAAACCTCGCTACCTCATCTCTCAGCCTCATCAAAGATAGAGCTGTACACAGAGAATGTATACTCTTCCTACTCAAAGCATCAGCAACAACATTGGCCTTCCCTTCATGGTAGATGATTTCCATGTCATAATCGCCAATCAGCTCCATCCACCTCCTCTTTCTCATGTTCAACTCCTTTTGAGTGAAGATGTACTTGAGACTCTTGTGATCAGAAAATACCTTAAAGATTGCCCCATAAAGGTAATGTCTCCAAATCTTGAGAGCAAACACCACCGCACCCAACTCCAGATCATGAGTAGGGTAGTTCTCCTCATAAGGCTTCAATTGCCTAGAAGAATAGGCAATCACTTTACCATTCTGCATCAACACACATCCCAACCCATTCTTCGAGGCATCTGTATAAACCTCAATGTTCTCGCTCCCTTCAGGCAATGCTAAGACAGGAGCTGTGGTCAAACGCTCCTTTAATGTTTGGAACGCCGTCTCACAACTCTCATCCCAACGGAACCTGTTCTCTTTTCTCATCAACGCTGTCATAGGTCTAGCTATCTTGGAGAAATCTTTCACGAACCGTCTGTAGTATCCAGCTAAACCCAAGAAACTCCTAATCTCAGCAACATTCTTTGGTGCTTCCCACTTTGTCACTGCCTCAATCTTCGCCGGATCCACAGCCACTCCCTCCTTAGAGATCACATGCCCCAGAAAAGCAACTTTCTCTAACCAGAACTCACACTTGGACAGCTTAGCATACAATTATGCTCCCTCAAAGTTTGCAACACGATCCTCAGATGCTCCTCATGTTCCTCCTTAGTCTTAGAATAGACTAAGATATCATCGATAAATACCACTACAAACTGGTCCAAGAACTGTCTGAAGATTCTATTCATCAAATCCATAAACACCGCCGGTGCATTAGACAACCCAAACGGCATCACCACATACTCATAATGGCCATACCTCGACGTGAAAGTTGTCTTTGGTATGTCCACCTCTCTAATCTTCACCTGATGGTACCCCGACCTCAAATCAATCTTAGAAAAGACTGATGCACCACTCAACTGATCAAACAGGTCATCTATCCTTGGCAAAGGACACTTGTTCTTCACCGTCACTCGGTTCAGCTCCCTGTAATCTATGCACAACCTCAAACTCCCATCTTTCTTCTTCACGAAAAGAACTGGTGCTCCCCACGGCGATACACTTGGTCTAATGTATCCCTTCTCTATCAAATCATCTAACTGCTTCCTGAGCTCCTCCATCTCTTTAGGACCCATACGGTACGGTGCCTTAGAGATTGGCCCCGTCCCTGGCTTCAACTCAACGGTGAAATCTATCTCCCTCTTTGGTGGCAACCCCTAATCTCGCCAGGGAAAACGTCGGCAAACTCTCCCACCACGGTATCTCATCAATCTGTCGGACTCTCTATCCGGTCATCTCTCACATGGCACAAGATCAAAGGACATCCCTTCCTCAGATAAGACTTCAAGGTGACAGCTGCAATCAACTTAACTTTGGGTTTGACTAGAAACCCACGATAAGACACACTAACACCCTTAGGACCTCTTAAAGACACTTTCTTTTGATAACAGTCTATCTTAGCTTTATATTTCCTAACCAATCCATCCCGACTATCATCTCAAAACCGTCAAAAGGAAACTCTAGCAAGTCTACAGGTAGATCAACTTGCCCAACTATCATAGATACATCTCTAAACAACCTCCCACATGATACAGACTCACCCGAAGGTATAAAAACTTGCTCACTAATAGACTCATATACCCTCAAACCCAACCGTTTAACATGACTTGATGATACAAACGACTGAGAAGCCCCCGAATCAAACAAAACAAAGGTAGTAATACCATTAACAAGGAAAGTACCCGTGATAACGTGTGCCTCCTCCTCGGCTGCTTTCTTCTCCATCATGAATAACTTTCCACTGGTCTTCTGTCCACCTCCCTGGACAGTACTGGCTGAAGTGGTCGGCTTAGCACCCGACCCTTGATTATTGTTGTTGTTGTTCGTTGGTGGTTTCTGATAAGAATTACCGCCGTTGCGGTTGCCTCCACTCTGGTAACTCTGACTTCCCCGGTTTGGCCATGACCCGGTAGGTGCATTGCTCGCATAGCTCTGCGCTGGCCTCTGGAAAGATCCTGGTGCACTTGTGCACTCATGTCTCTTGTGGCCTACACCGCCACAGCTATAGCAGGTCACTCCCCAACTACCACTAACACTTCCACGGCCGCGCCCAAAGGAAGCCCCAAAGATCAAACCCGACCCAGAAGAAAACCCCTTAGACTGATTGTGGTTGCCTTTCTTGTGATTAGATTGGCCACCACCCTCGCTCTTAGACTTCCTCTTCTCACCACCTGACCTCTCCTGAGCCATCTCCACCAACCTCTCAGCTCTCCCAGCCCTCTCATAAGCTTCCTTAACATCAGTAAGGATTCCCACGGGTAACTTATCCATAATATTAAGGGTCAACCCCCTCTCAAACCTCAACGCCAGATTCTCCTCACTCAAACCCATATCCTCAGCATACCTAGACTTCTCGTTGAACTGCCTGTAGTACTCGGCCACAGACATCTCAGCGGTCATCTTAAAATTGTCAAACTCTTCCCTCAACTTACTCCTCACATGCTCCGTTTAACTCCTTTCTCACAAATTTACGAAACTCCTCCCAAGGTATAGCAGGTAAACCTTGGTTTGTATATATCTCCTTAGCACTCACCTTCACCGTATCCCACCACTTGCCACCGCCTCCCTCAGATAGAACGCAGCTTGTTCCACTCTCATCTCATCAGGACAGTGAACCAAATCTAATATGTTCTCCATCTCTCTCAGCCAACTATCAAAAAGGTTAGGCTCCCCCACTCCCTTGTACTCTTTCGGGTTAAACCTCGCTATATAGAGGCTGATTTTAGAATGATCAACCTCCTTCTCCTTATCCTTATCCTTATCCTTATCCTTCCCCACAGTCTTTAAAGCCTCAGTAAGAGCATCCTGATGCTCCAACATCTTAACGATGTCATCCATGGTCATAAGCTCAGCTCTCGCATACAAAGCATTCTTCTTGGGCGGCATCTTGAAACTATATATAAGAAAGGGTAGACATAAACACACGTACTAAACCTCAAAACACGAAAACACGCTGTCCAGAACCCACTCGATCGAGTGCCCAAACATACACGATCGAGTAACGGGCTACTCGATCGAGTGCCCCAACATCAGACCCCAAACAGACCTTCTGATCTCTAACATACTCGACCGAGTAGCTAGGCTACTCGATCGAGTGACCCCCTACTCGATCGAGTGCCCCAGGTACTCGATCGAGTACCCAAAAACACGATTCTGGACTCGAAATCATCAAAAACCCACCCGATCAAGTCAGTCCCACTCGATCGAGTCATGCTAATTCAGAAACGCTACCCGCATGCTATATCATATGCTAACATGCTAAAAACTTTATAAAACCACATATTATATCATAACTAAACATATAATGCTACGCATCTTTTCATACGATCTACGAGATCATTATATCATGTTATTAAACGCCACCTTGTAAACATCCAACATGTTATCATTCCAAAACCAAGTTTCCATATATCATCAACCTTTCTTTCACATTCTCAAATTTCAACTTCAAACATCCAACAATTACACACACTTCATCACATTCACACACAAGTTAACCAAACAACACATACGACTTGACAAACACTCCCCCATGTGACCGGTTCAAAACTGTAGGGCAAGTTCGCGACTTTAGGACGTCTCCCAAGCCTTTGCATTAGCTCCTACAACTTTTACCCCGGGTTCATTTTAATTGACTCCCTATATTCATTAGGTTCTTTGGTTACGAGTTTTCGGGATCGTCGCTCGATACCATTTGTAACACCCCCATACTCCAAGTGCCTTACCAGGACCACTCAGGTATGAAGACATTACCATCTCGGTTACCCGAGGCAATGATAATCAAATAAACAATAAAGAAACAACGTTTAAATATAAATACTTAGTGAAGGGTTACAATTCTCAAAACCAAACCAACAGTGTAATACATGTTCTCAAACCGACTGTTCTAATCGAAATGTAAATAAACTAATAAGCTACGAATGGAAGACTCCTATCATCATGTCGTGGCAATCCCAAATATCCCAAGTACTCATCTCATACCTGCTCAATATCTACTCACCATCCCCGAATGGATCACCGCAGTTTTACAAAACAACAACCGGGGTCAGTACTAATCACACAACTCAATATATATATATATATATATATATATATATATATATATATATATATATATATATATATAAAAAAATAAGATAAATGCAGACAGACTTAATCACACACACACACACAACCAACCAATTCCAATCATCTCAATCACGATCGTCCACCTTTGGACCCCGCCCCCATGGGGGGACCGCAACCGTACCCACCAAATCCCCGCTCCACATAGTGAGCGATAACCCTGTCCATTAATGTGTACATCCCTTATGTGGCGGGTTCCACAGAAGGCGAAACTAGGGCGTGAAGCCACTCCCGCAAGTGACCCCACTCAGCCGAGGACACGCCTCGAGAACCACAGACAACAATCACAATCACAATCGCAATTACGACCGTCACAATACAATTACTATATCACACAATCAATATCAACACATCAACCAACATCCCATTATGGGACTAATACTGAGTAGGAAATCCTACCCGAAAGCACACTTTGTCGACGGTCTCTCTACTGTATCAAAAAGCTTCCTCTATGAACCCTCCTCCTATCATACAACATATAAATGCTACCAAATCACATACTACTAAAAAACCCCCAAATCCCTATATTAGGGTTTAACCAAATTAAAGGAAAGACAATAAAAAGGGTACATAGATCTTACCCTCGATGCAAGGAACTCAACGGTATAACCAACGATGAAAACCGACCTCCCAAACTCCAGGAATTGCTAACAATGCGATTAAGATGGTGAACTTGCTTGCTTTCTCTCTTAAACAGTAAATTAGGTTTTGCAAAAGTGATTTAGAAACAATGACGGAAGGTTATATATCTTAATCGCATAATTAACAAAACCCCAGAAAACTCCCCGTAAAACCGGCTACTCGATCGAGTACCCAAGGTACTCGATCGAGTACCCCCCCTACTCGATCGAGTATCCTAGCTACTCGATCGAGTACCCAACAGGTCAGAAACTTTTCTAAAACGCAACTTACCCTTACTCGACAGAGTAAGGCCTACTCGATAGAGTAGCCAAAGACTCATAAATACGGAGTATTACAGATGTATCCCGAAGATGCCTCAGGTATGTCTCCTTCTTATGGCTGGCGAGCCTTTATACGTAGTCTAATGTACTTTAAAGTTTAAACGACCCAAACCGGAAGTCGATAGACTCTAAACTGTTCCCGACGGCAGGTCCTTGACTCGAATCCTCGAGTCGCCTTGACATCGCCCTTCCCGACGGCAGGTCCTTGGCTCAAACCCTTTTGAGTCGCCTCGACGTCACAATGGTCTTCAGGTTGTAATCTTCGATTGACCTTGAGGCTATACTTTGACTTTTGCCCCGTCCAAGCCTCAGTCAAAGTGGGGGCTCTGTAGATACCCAGTATCTGCACCTTCCAAAAACCACCCGATGATGATCGGACTATAACGTGTTTTTGATATGCGTGCATGGATTCAATATACATGATACGGTTTAATGCACTACTCGGATATGAAAAATGATTTCAAAAGTTTTCTAACTTCATTTGCATTAAAATAACACTATTTAGAGTTAAAACCGTCTTCGGACCCAAAACCGACCCAAAAACCCGCAACTCGACTCAACCTGAGTCAACCCGAGTCAACCCAAATCCCGAATGTCAAAAATGACGCCATTAATGCCGTTATCATGTCATTTCCATTAAAATAACACTATTTAGAGTTAAAACCGTCTTCGGACCCAAAACCGACTCAGAAACTCGCAACTCGAGTCAACCTGAGTCAAACCGAGTCAAACCAAATCTCGAATGTCGAAAATAATGCCATGAATGGTTTTATCTTGCCATTTGCATTAAAAATGACCCTAATTAGAGTCTAAACCGACACCGAGCCATAAACCGACTCGAAATTCAAATCCCAACTCACACGGGTCAAACCCGAGTCAAAGACACAAAATACCTACCACAAATATCACCCAAGAGTAAGCTTACGCGGCTAAGCAAACCTCAAAGACCACAAATCACAACCAACAAAATATTGGTTAGAACAAATGCAAAATCCAAATTTCTGAAAGGGACAATACACCCCTTTCAGTCACAAGGTAGCTCGCGCCTCAATGGGGTGTCTGCTTAGCCTCTACGCAAACTCAACCGACCTGTTGGAAATCATATTTTGAATATCACATATTTTGGTTTAAAGTTTTAGTCATAAAAACTTAAAGATCTTATGCATGCAAAACTAGAATAAGAGTAAGGAAAAATCGTTTCATACCATATGAATATTTTTGACCATTTTGGGCACCAACATGATCTCCTACTTGTTAGTTCTTGAGCTATAATGAATAATGGGATGATCCTCCAAAGACTTCAAGTGTAGAAGCCACTCCTCTTGATTGCACCCAAGATTATCCCTTATCCCCACTAAATAATATTAGCTAGATATTAGTTTAGTAGTTTATCTTAAAATTGATTACTAATACTCATATATTACACTAATAATATTAGTAATCTTATTTGAACAATTTGGATCATGATTTCTCTAATTTTGGAGAAAAATCAAAGAGTAGAGAGAAAAATGCATGTAAATTAATGAACATGCATTAGTTGAATGAGTAGAGAACAAAAGTTCTCTATGGTAGAGAGGGGGCACGGTTATGGGGAGGTGAGGACCAATATATGGTCCTTCCCTTTTTACTTTTGTTCTTAGCTAAACCTTAGGCATGTAAGGCTAGGTAAGTAGTGTCATGATGGTGTTATTTTAGCTTATTAAAATAAATCACCACCATCCACTAACCCTCTACATTTCGGTCCACTTATAAAATGGACTACCATTTTATTTTGTCAATTTGTCAATTGTCACACAATATGTCACATGTAGTATGTTGCATGTTATTAATTAATTAAATGCATATTTATCACATAAATATCATTTTTATAAATTAATTAAATTACATTCAACAAATTGACTAGTGATACTTGATCACATAAATAAAATGAGTCATTTAATTATAATTCACAACATCTTGTAATTATAATCAACCATTCATTCTTATCTCTATTGTTTCTCAAACAATAAACAATTTTAGTAATAAAGTATTTCAATTACTAAAATAAATATTATTTAATTCCATTACAATAACTTTTAATAAAGTATTTCAATCACGAATAACTTTTATCTATACTCTTCACAAGAGATCCTTTCAATGGATATTACGAGTTTTTAGAAGAAAATTCAAATTTTGTCTTTAGTTACGATGTTTTAATGGAGATTGGAATTAAAATCGAAATGATATCGTATATAAATTGAGGTAAAGAAATAGAACAATATGATAACGGAATAATGAAAACAAAATATTTATCGCTATAATAATACTTGTAAACAAGTAAAGCATTTACATAGTGACCTCTACCCAACTATGATAAATGATTCCAAGATCCAAATTCATATTAACTTGGGGCACGGTGTGCCGAAATACCCTTTATTAACATAACTCGGTGGATTAACTCTTTAATCGATTCTACTTTTAGAACTCTTGGTCGATAAAAATTACATTAATATTTATCTCTAGCCCGAAACACATCCGGAAATCGTCGTGAATACTTTCGTTGAGTTTAACCCAAATTTCGAATAAATGTGTCCATGATCCAAACTCATATCAACTTAGGGCACGGTGTGCCAAAATACGCTTCATTAACATAAATTCGGTGGATAGACATTTATCACCCACTTCCCCTACGTAACAAGGTTTGTACCCCGGTGTGGCCGAGTGCACTCCCTCACGACATAGGTTTTCATGGTTTCTACTTTTTGGTAAGGCTAGGTCTCAATTGTTTATTTTTAGCGAGAGGTCATGTCAATTTATTATCTATCACTTTTTAAGTGAACTAAAGCGGTGAACTACGATAATTGTAATTGACACGGTCGATATACTCGATTAAAATGACAATGCATGTTTTTAGTTATGGCGATTTAGCGATGCATGCAACATATAAAATAAAATGCAAAGCATAAATAAAATCCTAGTATGGCCTTCCTAAAATAGTAAATCTAATTAACTATTACATATTCGGAAACCAACTCCTTTGGTCCCTTGAACTTCGGTCTTGGCACGCATCTCGAGGTAACACCGTCTTCATGGAAACTCCGGGAAATTACAAAGTAATAAATAAAATTGTAAATGAATTACATAATTTCCTATTATACATTTGTAATTAAAATTTAAATCTATTAAATTACAAAACGGTGATACGAGATCACAATAAATTACAACTGAATCGATATTCCCATACATTTTGGGTAATACCAATTAAAACTAAGGCCATAGTAAGTAAAATTACATAAAATTAAAACTAAAATTATGACAATCATAAATAAAATGCAGCATTATAATATGTATGAACATGCCCAATTTTATGCTAAATCGCCTTTAAGGAGCCAATATCGTATATTAATCGGTTTTTACGGATTTGCGTGATCTAACCTTTTAAAATCACAATAATTACATAAAATCATATTTATGTACTAGTTAATTTCCCTAACCATCTTAGAACTCAAAATTAGTCTCCACTAACATATTGACAATAATTAACTTATGTTTCTTAAAATTGTTCATAAATGGACTCAAAATTACATTATTATGTCATAAACATCAAATAAATCATAAAAATTTCAAATAAATTCAAAATTTGAAATTTAAACTCATGAACATTCTGAAAAAATACCATGACACTCATAATGTTCAAAACTTAGGTTAAAAATTTCGAAAATTTATCGAGAAAAAACAATGTTGCGGTTTATCGGATTTATCAATTATTACCATAAAAATATGCGAAAAATTATTTTTATTAACTTTTCACTTTTAGATCTGAAATATATGATAAAATGCAACATGTGACGTTTTCCTTTAGTCATGAAGTATGTTTTAGCAATTTTTACTAATTAAAGTCACTATTTATGTGATTTTTCATGAAAAATTCATAAATCATGCATTAAGACTTTATTATAGCCAAATATTTTACACACATCTTGTAAAATTTCATGTGACAACATACTAATTTTCTAAAACCATATTCGGAATATATCTCATATTAACCTATTTTTCCATTTAAATATGATTTTAACTTGAAAAATCCATATTTCGAGCATAACAACTCATATTATCATGACAATTTACAGGACATCAGTAGATAATATATGTTTAAATATATCCAAAAACCACTGAAAAATTCGAAGTATAGCTAATTTTCGTCCAAAATTGACATTTTTATCATAAAAATCACATTTTAATGCCAATAATATATAAAATGAACAATAAAAATCCATAAATAAACCAAAATGTCCTAAAAATAACTTAGGACCAGAAACTTTTAACATGCAAAATTATTTCATGATTTATCTTCATAAATCCTAAATAACAAGTTTTATATGTTAATTAAATTAACTCGGAAAAACTAACCCGATCTTGCATGCAACAACCATAATGCTCTGATACCACTTGTTGGAAATCATATTTTGAATATCACATATTTTGGTTTAAAGTTTTAGTCATAAAAACTTAAAGATCTTATTCATGCAAAACTAGAATAAGAGTAAGGAAAAATCGTTTCATACCATATGAATATTTTCGACCATTTTGGGCACCAACAAGATCTCCTACTTGTTATTTATTGAGCTATAATGAATAATGGGATGATCCTCCAAAGACTTCAAGTGTAGAAGTCACTCCTCTTGATTGCACCCAAGATTATCCCTTATCCCCACTAAATAATATTAGCTAGATATTAGTTTAGTAGTTTACCTTAAAATTGATTACTAATACTCATATATTACACTAATAATATTAGTAATCTTATTTGAATAATTTGGATCATGATTTCTCTAATTTTGGAGAAAAATCAAAGAGTAGAGAGAAAAATGCATGTAAATTAATGAACATGCATTAGTTGAATGAGTAGAGAACAAAAGTTCTCTATGGTAGAGAGGGGGCACGGTTATGGGGAGGTGAGGACCAATATATGGTCCTTCCCTTTTTACTTTTGTTCTTATCTAAACCTTAGGCATGTAAGGCTAGGTAAGTAGTGTCATGATGGTGTTATTTTAGCTTATTAAAATAAATCACCACCATCCACTAACCCTCTACATTTCGGTCCACTTATAAAATGGACTACCATTTTATTTTGTCAATTGTCACGCAATATGTTACATGTAGTATGTTACATGTTATTAATTAATTAAATGCATATTTATCACATAAATATCATTTTTATAAATTAATTAAATTACATTCAACAAATTGACTAGTGATACTTGATCACATAAATAAAATGGGTCATTTAATTATAATTCACAACATCTTGTAATTATAATCAACCATTCATTCTTATCTCTATTGTTTCTCAAACAATAAACAATTTTAGTAATAAAGTATTTCAATTACTAAAATAAATCTTATTTAATCCCATTACAATAAGATATCAATATTCTCTCTCACAAGTTGAATTGTTCAATTTTAAGGAATTAATTAACTTGTATCGTCATACAATTAATCAACTTTACAGATTAGGGCATTATCCTTTAGGTGTGACCTTAAGGGATCAATTGACCACCACCGTCCCACGACAGTAACGTCAAACTCTAGCAAGCCAATCGTTACCGATTAATGTTGATCAGTTGACTATAAAATGAATCATCCATTACATATTCTTAAAATGAGATTTAAACATGTGATCAATATGATCAACAATTGTGATCGCATTATTGTCGGAGGACACATATTCCAACATGACCTACCTCCCCATATTTCTCTATAAATACCACCCTTCACACAACACAATCCTCACGCGAGAGTCCGCCCCTTCCTTCTCCCTTAAACTTCTAGACCCGACTTCCTAAGTCACAAAATCGACACGTGTTTACGACCTGCCGATCGTAAACACAAGCCTTACACATTTTGTTTGGTACCGTCGCCGTGCATTCGACCGACCCATTCGACCAACTCAACATTAATCAACATGTTCTTCAACCACGTGTTTTCAACATATTTTCAAAACTAAATCCTTTTTTAAGGCACCTTTTTTAAACTTCTTTGATCGCGATTAGTCACAATGAGAAAACCGTCTCTAAAGTTGTCTACTTCGCAAACATCAATACACGTAAGTTTGAGGGTGTAAACAACTCGTTTATTTCATGTCTTTACTGTTTTCATAACTTTATAAGCATGAATGATGCATAACACGATTCGAATATAGGTTAGACGATCCAAAATCGAGTTTTGGCCCGAGACAGAAGCCCTTTGCTATGCAAAGAGGCTCGCGCCTCTTGTGGGTTCTCGGGTCAGACTCAAACGTGTTTGTTCTCGTCTTTCCTCTTTATTTCATTTCTTATTTGCAATCGGTTCTTACAATTTCAAATGTTTCAAATCATTTTTATGACAAACTTTTTAGCCATAAATTATAATCACCCTTAGTTCCATATACCATGACGGTTAAATCCCTGACTCGGTGATATTAATTGGTTAATTACATTTTAAAGGAAATCCTTTTCTTTTATTTACCATTTTAATTCATTTTTATGATAAACATATTTTGACCATTACAAAAATCATCCTTGGTTCTTTATACCATGACGGTTTATTCCGTGACTCGATGATATTATTGGTTAATTACATTTTAATGGGTATTTTAACACCCTTTTCTTTTATTTACCATTTTTCTCATTTATTTACATTTTCAAACATATTAGTCATAATTCATAATCATCCTTGGTTCTTTATACCATGTCGGTTTAATCCGAGTACGATGACAAACTTGACTAATTACAAATAATTGAACTTAACATAATTAGTTCAAATCAAACATTTTTCTTTTACACATTTTAATATGCTTTCCAAACTTGCAAATCCGACAACGAATATTACTAACATAATAGTAATTATTCTGAGTCATGCAAACCATACTTGCAAATCATTAATCACAAAAACCGGTTTTAAACAACCAGGAGACGCTCCTTGGGTCGGCGTATGGCTCGCGCCCCAAGACAGCTCCTGTTTTTATATTTTAAAATCTGAGCAGATCTCCTTCCCTCGCCAATAGGCTCGCACCCCAATGGGGCTGCCTGGCATTGTTCTGTCTCGTTTTGATACTTGTCTAGGACGATCCCGATTACGGTTAATCCGAATACGTGACGGATCAGATTGACGAGTTTGCATTTTATACTTTATCTTTTTAACACCCTTTTCCAAATAAATGGATCGTGTTAAGCATCATAACCCGAATTTGGTAAATGGATGTTTAATTTTCGTTTTCACATGCAAATCAATCTAAATCCAACTTTGACACCAATTTCTTGGTACATGCATAAACAACCGACTTAGGAAATATTCATGTGTTAGGATTAAGACTTTTGGATGTACATTCATGCATTTACACCGTTTTATCAACTCCTTCACTTAAACAACCACGATCGATCAGTAGAGGCCGCTAACGCGGGCGGGATTGGGTGTCCGATTAAAGGGCTTCCCAATACGTACCCTCGCCCCTTACTCAGAACCTTTGGATAGTGGATGGCCTTATCCAGGGCGCACGAGAGTCATTTTAGGCATAGAATGCTAAAAGGGGGACGAGTCCTTATCTTTAGTACCTATGTCAAGCACCGCTTTTTGCTTTGATTGACCTAGGTATAAAGTGGATTCGAACGGGTTCCAAGCATCCCACAAATGCTTGGTGGCGACTCCGAACATCTCTGCATCATTTCGAGACCTTTACCGAGACGAAACCGACCGATCTAAAGCGATCCGGCCGAAAGCATTTCAACGCCACCGCGCGTGGCTTTCTAGACCGCTGCATGTCCACAGATTGGCTTGGCATGCAGGTGGCCCATGTCCACACTTATGCCACCTCACCTGGTCGCCCAGTTTCTTCAATGCTTTTAACAAACCTTTCATTCCCGTACTAAACCCGTACTCAGCTAACCTGGGTAGATATTGCGTATCTTCCACTTGTTGGGAGTTTTATGCCACTTTGCTGATGTTGGGCCTGCTGTATGGTTTAGCTCTCTCATCCTTTTTGTCTGTTGGAATATTCCTACTCGTTCTGTCGAAAGTTATCGTTCCCTTTCTAGATAGTATATCTTCTTCCAACCTTAATGTCGCTGTTGAGCGCTGCTGAACTTCCTAAAATCTCTCACAGGGATGCATCGTTAATTCCTTATATATATCCGAATCTTTATCCAAGCCTTGCCTGAAGGCATTAATTGTCATTGACGTGTCACAACCTCGTATGACCACCTTTTCTGTGTTGAATCTGGTAACGTAGTCCTTTATTGACTCCCCAATTTCTTGTACGATCCTGTGAAGGTCACTAGGCTGCTTCGGAGTCCTTCATCTTCTGGCAAATTGCTGGTTGAATGTGTTGACCAAGTCAGCAAACGAGGACATAGATTTGTTGGGTAGACTAACAAACCATTGTTGTGCTGCTCCTGACAAGGTCGACCCGAATCCTTTACACATACATGCCTCTTTAGAGACCCATGTTGCTGTAGTCACCATCATCTTCTGTTTATACTGACTAATGTGATCACAGGGATCTGTGGTCCCCTAAAAAAGAGTCATTGTTGGGACAGTGAACCCTTTCGGCAAAGCCACAGCAGCTATAGCGTCAGTAAAAGGCGAGTCAGCATAGCTGTCTGGCGTTGCCATCTCCATGGGTGGCGGCATTCCTAGGAATCTCCGGAGGAGGCTTCGTAGCTCCTTGTACTGCTGCTGTATATGGGCTTCCCTTCCTGTAAGTGGCTGGTGAGCTTGTTGTTGCAGATCCATAGCTCCTGTGGGACCCTGATGTCCGGTTGCTGTTGGTGCGCGTATCTGTGGCGTTCCTGGACCTGAGCTGCTTACCCACGCATATTCCGACCTATTCAGGGCTGGCTCTACGACTGGTGAGCCCGCGGATCTCAACATCCTCTGTTGGCGTTCTCCTACACCTGCGTCAGAGATATTGTCAAAACGTATGAAATTACTTAGAGGTAGAGTACCTGACATGGGTATTGGTTCCTGGCGTGTTGGCTCGTCATATGGTGTTAATGCCCCCAATCCGGTTGGAATCAGGGCCCTCCTTTGTTGCGGTGTCGTTTCTATATCTAGACGAGTTATCATATCTTGCAGTAGCAGACGTGTCTGCCTCCTCTCACTGCCTCCTATTGACGCTCCTCTGAATCTGACATCCTGCGTCCAGGTCGCTGGACTGGCAGCTTGCTGTTGTAACTCATCAATCTGGGCCCGGAGGAGATTGTTGTCTTCTTCCATCTGAGATCTCATGCTCCTATTCTCACTTTGCATTGTCCTGATTGTCCTCGCCAGGGTATCTAGTCCGCTTATCATAATGCTGGTAGGACTTGGTGGAGCCAGATCCTGGTCCCTAGACTGTCCTCCTTTCTCCGGTTGTCACATCCTTTGTTTACCTTGGCCAACACCTGGGTCTCTGGCTTAGGCCCTTTCTGTTTGCTGTTGGTTCACCACTGTCTGAGAACTATGGCTTTGCTTAACAGCTGGTATTGGAATTGTCCCTTGTGCAGGTGCGGCATTTGGTGGTTGCGTGGGGGTTGCGCGTACTATTGTGGTAGCCGCGGTAGGGGGTGGTGCTCGTGTTTTAGGAGCACCGTCCTTTTTGCTCAGATTCACCTCTGGTTGCCCTGACATGCTTCTGTTCTTCGTATACCGATTAACGGAGATGACCACTATGCCCTACAGTGGGCGCCAAACTGTTTTGGTAAATTTTTACCAATTTAGGGTCAAAGTGGTCTTAGTGCCTAATCAATATTACGACTTGTTGATGATTGTATTTTATATGTTATGATGAATTGAATGAAAACGTAAATAAAGGACACAAGCAATTTTGGTTACGCGGAAAAACCGATATAGGAAACAACCGCGGAGGGAGATGGAATTCCACTAATATTTTCACTATAATTCGGTGGAACGTACAATGTGAGTAAGTATTGCTATATTTTGAAGGCTAGGGTTCTCTTGTGTATTTCTTGATGATCCTTTGATCTTGCGTTGATGCCCCTTATATAGTGAAGCTATCCCATCTAGGGTTCCTTGCTTTCTCGCCAAGTATTCCAAATTTGGCATAAGATTGGACTTTCCTTATTCAGAATATGGTAATGAGTAGGATTTGATTATTTCACCCACGAATATACGAGTATCCAAATCCGGGTCCAAGTCTTCAATGCGTGTTACTCTGTCTCTCCCTCCTGATTACTCTGCCTCCTGATCTGCTTCCCTGGCTCAGCCCGTATCCAGAATTTGGGCCTAACAAACACCTCTGGTAGATTTTCTTTTCGCCACAGTAATTAAATTATGGGAATTTAAGAGAGTTTGAACGAAGGTTGAAGAAGAAGATTAGGGAAGAATTAGGGGATTTGCCGAGAAATTGATCAGATTTTGGTGAAGAATGAAGCAATGGTTAAAAGACTATTTATAATGGGTGAATACCTAGGGTTTACTGCAAGTTGCACGTAGTAATTGAAAGCAGTTGCACTTGGCGCATTTAAATGCACTAGCCATTTTTTCTATGATGATTACAAACCAACCGTCTTAAGCAAGTTAATTAATTAAAGTAATATTTATCTTCTCATTACTGACCTGACTGAGCGATAATGAGAAGATAAGGGGAAATTGTTGGGCCTGATATTTCCACGCTATGTTCAGGAAAGACTTTCACCATGACCTGACGATCAGGATAGAAGCGTCAGGACGACTCAAGCCTGGCACCAGGCAGGAAGGGACAATGGTCAAGTAAGCAAATATTATTTGACCAGGTCAAGCACAATTATGGAGAATAAAGTGAGATTATTACTAATTATGGAGCAATTAAGAAAGATTCCATCATAATAGCCTAGCGTTTATCCGGGTAATTATAGAGCATTGAAGGTGGAATTAATGGCGTCATTAAGGAGAAATAATACGCTTTAATGGTGAAGATTATTTCAGCTAATAGAGGTTAATATATAAGGAAGAGCCAAGATCATTCCAAGACACGTCCCACAATATTACAAGCTACACTATCACAGTACTTAGAGAAAATACATTATTGTGCTAATTATATAATTCTTCCCCATAAATCATAGTGAAACCTCTCCTGGCTTGGTGCCCGTGGTTTTTTTCCCATTCAAGGGTTTTCTACATACAAAATCTATTGTCTTATTTGTTTTCTTTATTTCCTTTTCTTTACGTATTATTAAGCCTGCCCTGCAGTAATATACAAGGTAAATGGGCTAGTTAACCCTGCTACTACTCTACCCTGGCCTGATTCAGCTTCGTGCAGAATCCACCCAAAACACCAGGCTCCTGCCTCCTTTGTGGTTTCCACAGTATCCGTCATGTATGGCCTTAATAACTTGTTTAGCCTCGTGTGGTTCCAGGCATCGCAGGTATGGTCCAGCCTGAGACTTTTTAAACAATGTGTTATTAATAATGGTGTAGGTAGCTTTGATTCTAAGGGCTCTCGTTTCATTCTTATCTTGGGGTAATATCCTCTACAATAACCAATCATAGTATGGTTTAATCTAGGAGTTTGTGTCTTCAATGATGGGATAAGTTTAGTCAGGCTTGGTAATGGCCGGTTCAAGCAGGTGAACAATGGGTATCTTATCAAATACAGCAGGGCTGAAATTTGATCCCAGGCTTGCTAGGGCATCAGCCTGGGTATTTAAGTCTCTTGGTATCTGATCAATGTCAAATGAACTAAAATTTTTGCAAGTTTTTAACATAATCTAAATATAGAATAATTTTTGAATCCTTTGCAACGTTGGTTCCTTTGAATTGATTTGAAATTAAAAGTGAGTCAGTTTTTACCTTGAGGTTTTGCATGCCAAGATCTATACATACCTTGAGTCCAGCTATCAGGGCTTCATATTCAGCTTCATTGTTTGTTGCTTTAAATTCACAACTAACAGCCTGAGCTATTATATCTCCCTGTGGTGATTTTAGTACTAACCCTAGGCCAATTCCCCTCATATTGGTTGCTCCATCTACGTGCACGGTCCAGTCTTGATCCGATTTTTGGGTGTCTAGTTGATTGACTTATTTTATGAGGTCTGGTTCTAGGTTGGGACTGAAATCAGCCACAAAGTTTGCTAAGGCCTGGTATTTTATTGTCGTTCTAGGTTAAAAGGTGACATCATAAGTACTAAGTTGGACTGACCATTTTGCCATTCTACCTGACAGTTCGGGTTTTCTAAGGACAGATTTAATAGGTAGATTAATCCGAAGTATTATTGGGTGACTCTCAAAGTAAGGTCTGAGTTTTGTGTAAGATATAATTAATGCAAGTACATATTTTCAAGTAATCTATACCTTGTTTCTGCATCGAGGAGGCTTTTACTTATATAATAGACGGGATATTGTTGGCCTTCAATGTCCTTGACCAGGACTCCACTTACTGTTGTTTCAGTGACTGACAGATAGACTGTCAGGGGTTCTCCTTTGTTAGGTTTAGCCAGTAATGGTGGAGTGGCTAGGTAAGTTTTTAATTCCTGGAAGATTGTTTCGTGTTCAGGCATCCATTGGAATGACTTGTTCTTCCTGGGGAGGTTGTAGAATGACTTGTATCTTTCAGATGATCTGGATATGAATCTGTTCAGGGCTGCAACTCTTCCAGTCAATCTCTGGATATCTTTGACTGACTTAGGTGACTATAATTCCAGGATGGCTTTTATTTGTTCTAGGCTAGCCTCAATTCCTCTCTTTGTCACTATGTATCCCAGGAATTTGCCTGATGCTCCAAAGTGGCATTTGGAGGGGTTGAGTTTCATATTGAATTCCTCCAGGATTTTGAACGCTACTTCCAGGTCTTTCACATGATCTCCAGTCTTTTTTTATTTGATCACCATGTCATCTATGTAGACTTCCATTATGTCACCAATTTGGTCGTTGAACATCATATTCACCAGGTATTGATAGGTTGCCCCTGCATTCTTCAGGCCAAAGGGCATTGTTGTGTAGCAATATATGCCTCTTTCCGTGATGAATGCAGTGTTTTCTTGACCAGCTGGATGCATTTTGATTTGGTTGAATCCACTTAAGGCATCCATGAATGTCAGTAGTTCATGTCCAGCTGTAGCATCAACCATTGCATCAATGTTAGGGAGTGGGAATAATGGATCTTTTGGGCACGCTTTTTTTAGATTTGTGTAGTCTACACAGACTCTCCATTTGCCATTTTTCTTTTGTACCACGATCACATTGGCGAGGCATTCAGGGTACATTACTTCCTTGATCATTCTCATGTCCAGGATTTTGTCCACCTCTTCATTAATGATTGTATTGCGTTCAGGGGTAAATTTCCTCCTCTTCTGTTGTACATGCTTGAAAGAAGTGTCAATATTGAGCTTATGGGTAATCACATTAGCATCTATACCAGTCATATCAAAATGTGAACAGGCAAAACATGTAGATTTGTTTTTAAGAAAGCTTACCAGTTCTGGCCTCACATTATCAGGAACATCAGATCCTACCAGTACATACCTGTAAAGGTACTCAGGGTCTAGTATTACTTGATCTGTTTCCATTTGAGTCTATGCCACATAAGTGCTCCTGACAGGGTACTGTAATTGCTAGGCGAGTGAGTTACCTGCCTTGGAAGGTTTTAATGACTCTGTGTAATATTCCTGCGCATATTTATGTTCACCTTTGCTTGTTGTTATTCCCCATTCTATTGGATTTTGACACACTAGTGGTAGGTTGAGAGAATGGCTCTGACATTATGGATCTAAGGCCTGCCCAAGATTGCGTTGTAGGATGAAAGGTAGTCTAGGACTCCAAATCTTTCATATGATGAGACTCCTTCAACGTAGGTTGTCAGGTAGATTTCCCCTAGAGTGTTCTTGGTCTCACCACTGAATTCTACCAGGAAATTTGACTTTTTTATGATCTGATCTTCGTCAATCGTCATGGCTTCCAGGATATCAAGCATTATCAGATTGACTGAACTGCCACTATCTACTAGAATCCTCAAGACACGAGCAGTAGCAATTTGCATAGTGATGACCAGGCCATCGTGGTGGACGTCTGAAATTCCCTGCATGTCAGTATCGTCAAAAGTAATTTGAGGTAAATTTCTAGGTTTAAAAGGAGATTTCATTTTGGACTCCATGCCTATTTTCTTTGCAGCTGAGCTAGTCGGGCCACAAATCTCAGAGCCTCCATTGATGAATTTGACTTCATAGATTGGTGGTGCTGGAGGCAGATCACGTTTTGGCCTTTTCTGATCCTTCCTTGATCTGTTGTCATCCATGTTCTTTGATGGCATTAGATCCTTTAGGTAACCTTTCTTTAGGAGGTAAGCCACTTGTCTACATAGACCCAGACATTCCTCTGTGGTGTGTCCTATGTCCATGTGAAACACACACCATCTTGTTGTATCTTTCCTGGAGTTGGGGTCGTCCGTCTTTTGGGCCACTTGACAATGTCTCCCATATTGTCAAGCCTTTTGATGAGTCATGCAGTATCAACGGAGAAGTTATATTCCTGAATAGGTGGATAGGTATAGGAGTTACCCCCATTGCTCAAGAGCATAGTTGACTTCTGATTTGTCAGGTCTAGTATGGGGAGATGGCCTGGAGCTGCTTCCCCTCTGGTTAGAGCTTTTCCTGCTAGATCTTTCGTAGCCTGCAATAATGTTTGTGGTTTCTATATTGAAATTTTTATCTTCTTCTAGCCTGATGTAGCCAAGTACCTTTTCCTGAACGTCTTCAAAAGTTTGGCAAAGTTTCATGGTCAGCTCATCATAGAAATCATTGTCCAGTGGTAGCCCTTGCCTGAATGCTTCCACAGTTGTTCAAACATCACATCTGGGGATTGAAACTTTCTCCTTATTGAATCTGGTCATAAATGCTCTTATTGTCTCATCAGGCTTTTGCTTAATTCTATACATGTCGCTGGATCTCTTCTCGAGCTCCCTACTACTGGCAAACTAATGGTTGAATGAATTTATCAGGTCTGTAAAGGATCTAATACTTCCATTTGGCAGGTTTATGTACCACTGTAGGGCAGGCCCGGTCAGGGTTTTTCCAAAGCCTTTGCACATATATACTTTTTGTAGTTCATTGGGTATAGAGGTTGCCAACATCCTCTGCTTGTAGTAGGCTAGATGGTTTTGGGGATCTACAGTTCCATCATAGGTCCTCATTGATGGCACTACAAACTTTTTAGGCAGATCTACCTTGGCTATCTCATCCATAAAGGGAGAGTCAACATAGCTTTCAGGGTTGGCTTCCTCGATGCTTGTAGGTATTCCAAGGATCTTCTCGAATTTCTCATGAAGTTTCTGGATTTCCTGGACCACTGACATCATTATGACCACGTTGGTTTGATCTCGGATAGTTTCTTCATTTGGAGTTTCTTCTGAGTCTGAATCAAGATCTCCTGCTTTGGTTTTTGATGGGGTTGGAGTACCAAAGTTGGAGAAATTGATATTCCTGATGATTGAAGAAAATGGTGTTCCAGGATGGATCTTCAATTTTGAGCCTGACGCTTTATCCTCCAGCTTTTGCTTCAGGTTGGATTCTGATTCCTTCAACTTTTGGACTTCAACTTCAGCCTGAGCCATTTTTTGTTTCTGCTGTTCCATTTCCAGTAGTGTTTCTTGGCGGTAGCAAACTATTGTTCAACACTGTCTCCAGTCATTTTTGAAAGGGTGTTTGTTTTGTATGAGATTGAATTTTGGTTAGTTTTGAGCTAGATGCCCCACGGTGGGTGCCAATTGATTTAGGAAGTATTGTCTTGCTTGGGGAATATTTTGCAGGGTGATCTAACTCAATAAACAATGCCTGACTAGTACGAAAAATAAATAAAGAGTAAGCAATAAAATGAAACACGGAGATTTATACGTGGAAAACCCTGGGAATAAGGGAAAAAAACCACAGGCACCAAAGTGAGAGTATGTGAGTAAGTAATTGATCTCCGCATGTCTTCTTTTCCTTTTCTATTTATACTGGTCTTCAATGATCTTAACGGCTCCTCCCAACGTCAATATGGGCGTTGCTGATTAATAGGCCTTGTGCCCTATTAATCCAGACGTGGACTTCTTCCTCTAACCATATTTTGTTCACGTTCTTAGTCTTGGTCGGTAGCTTTTCCTCTTCTGTAGGCTTGTAGAATTGGTCTTCCATGAAAGTAGGAGTTGTCTTCCTATGCCCTAACCGTTGCTTGATGTGTGTTTGCCGTATTTAATCATGCTAGGCATATACTTCTTCTGGACAGGCAAGATATGGACCCCTGACCTGCTCTTCCCTCTTGGCTAGTGTCAGTATCTGTAGTAGGTAAATGGTTTTGGGTTGCCCCTGTCTGGGTTGGCCTGATAGTTGTCGCCTGACATTTGTCTGATCAGGCAGGACAAATCTTGGCTCAACAGTCATGATCGCCTTTCTCATATCAGCATCCTCAGGAACGCACCATCTACCATCATACTGAACACTCTCATCCTCGTGAAGCAAGAATCTCGACATATTGCTGTTGCCTATCCTTTATCTCCATTCTTGAATTTTAGGATCAAGCAATTGTGTCTGCCTCAAGTTATCATAAAACTCTGGTTCAATTGTCAAATCGCCGATGGTGTCTTCTTTGCGAATCATATGTATACCCATCTTAGTCACTTCATCTTTCAGCTGCATTAGTGATAAAGCATTGCATAACGAATGCACACTCTTCCTGCTCAACGCATTAGCTATAACATTAGCCTTTCCCTCATGGTAGATTATCTCCATATTATAGTCCCCTATGAGCTCCATCTAGATCCTCTGTCGCATATTCAGCGCCTTTTGAGTGAAAATGTATTTCAAACTCTTGTGATCTGAAAACACCTTAAAAGTTGCCCCGTAGATGTAGTCTCTCCAAATATTTAGAGCAAACACAATGGCTCCAAAGTCCAAGTCATGAGTAGGGTAGTTCTCCTCATAAGTTTTCAGTTGTCTCGATGCATAAGCGATGACCTGCCCATTTTGCATTAAAACACAACCCAGACCATTCTTTGAAGCGTCAGTATAAGCCTCGAAGTTCTCACTTCCCTCAGGTAGTGCTAAGATATGAGCTGTAGTTAAACGCTCATTTCAAGTTTGGAACACTATTTCACAACTCTCATCCCAGCGAAATCGGTTCTCTTTCCTCAACAAAGCTGCCATCGGCCTAGCAATAGTAGAAAAGTCTTTCACAAACCTCCTGTAGTAACCATCCAAGCCTAAGAAACTCCGAATTTCAAGTGCTTCCCAGTTTAACACTGGTGCAATCTTTCTAGGATCCACAAACAGCTCATCTTTCGAAATCACATGGCCCAGACAAGCTACTTTCTCCAACCAAAACTCGCACTTGGACAACTTATCATACAACTGGTTATCGCGTAGTTTCTGCAATACCAATCGTAGATGCTTCGCATGCTCCTCTTTAGTCTTGGAATAGACTAGAATGTCGTTAGTGAAGCCCACCACAAAATGGTCTAAGAAAGGACTAAAGATCTGATTCATCAAATCCATGAATGTAGCTCGTGCATTAGTCAACCCAAAAGGCATCACTATGTACTCATAGTGACCATACCGTGATCTGAAAGCTGTCTTAGGAACATCCTCATCTCGGATCCTCAACTGATGGTACCCCGACCTCAGATCGATCTTGGAAAACACCCCAGCTCTACTTAACTAATTGAATAAGTCATTAATTCGCGGCAACGGATACCTATTCTTCACCGTGACATGGTTCAACTCCCTATAGTCGATGCATAACCTCATACTACCATCCTTCTTCTTTACAAATAACATCGGTGCTCCCCACGGCGATACACTAGGTCGAATGTACCCTTTTTCTAACAGATCATCCAGCTGTTTCTTCAACTCTTCCAATTCTTTCAGTGCCATCCGGTACGGGGCCTTAGATATAGGTCCCGTTCCCGGCTTCAACTCCACACTAAAATCGATGTGCCTCTTTGGCGGTAACCCTAGAATCTCATCTGGAAAAACATCCACAACAGATATCTCTGTTGCTTTAGGTTCCTCCGATCGACTATCCCGAATGTGACAAATAAACATGGGACACCCTTTCCTCGGGTAAGATTTCAAGGTTATAGCTGTAATAGCCTTGAACTTTGGCTTGGCCACAAAACCCCGGTAAGATACACAAGTTCCCTTAGGACCCCTCAAAGTCACCTTTTTCTGATGGCAATCTATACTAGCTTTGTACTTACCCAACCAGTCCATCTCGACGATAACCTCAACCCCTCCATAGAAAACTCAAACAAATTAACCGGAAGGTTAACTTCCCCAATAACCATAGACACTTCTTTATACAACCTCCCACAAGACACCGACTCTCCCGACGGTATGACATCATTATCTTTTATAGCCTCATACTCCCCCAAACCCATAGTCAAAGCATGTCCTTTAGATACAAAAGAATATGTAGCAACAGAATCAAATCAAATAAAGGTCGACGTATTATTAACGAGAAAAGTACCAGTGACGACTTGTGCATCCTCCTCAGCTGCCTGTTTGTCGATCATGAACAACTTGCCACTATTCTTTTGAACTCCACCATGCACCATGCTTGCTTATGTTGTAGACTTAGCAGCCGAATTCTGATTAGCATTACCTCCCTGTCGTTGGTAAGCCCCTTCATTGTTACGGTTGAAGTAATTGTTGTTGTTGTGGCTTTAACCGCCCTAATTAGGCCACAACCTCGCTGGTTTATTATTTGTCATGCTCTGACTCGGTGCCTGAGAATACTTCCCTTGGTGTTGTCTCTAGAAACCCATTCCCTCATAGCTAGTACACTCATATCTCTTATGACCAGTGCCGCCACAGTTGTAACACATCAACCCGGAGCTGACTCTGCAGGTACGACCACCGCGACCACCAAAAGACGACCCTCAACTGAATCTGGATCCTCCAGAGTAAGCCTTAGCTTGATTGTAATTACCAAGCTTGAACGTCGATTGCCCGTTGTTCTCATTATCAGATTTCCTCTTCTAGCCCAGTTTCTCCCTAGCTTCCTTAGCCATATCGATTAGTCTTTATATGTTCCCAGTCCATTCGTACACATCCTTTAGGTCCTTAAGAACCCCAACGGGTAACCATTCCAATAAAATCTTCACTGACAGCCCTTGCCGCTCGAATCGAAGAGCCAAGGTCAATGCGCTCAACTGCAAATCGTCTGCGTAGCATGATAACTCATTGAATCTCTTATAGTACTCTGCCACAGTCATGCTCTTAGTCATACGAAAGGTGCTGAACTCAGCCCTCATCTTATTCCTAATGTGCTCAGGAACAAACTGGACCCTCATAGCCTTCTTGAACTCTGCCCAAGGAATAACAAGTTCACCCTAACTCTTATAGTACTCACGAGCCCCCTCTTTCTCCCTATTACACCATGCTCCAGCCTCATCCCTTAGGTAGAACGCAGCTTGTTCCACCTTAATCTCTTCCGGACAATTCACCACCTTAAGAACACTCTCCATAGCTCGATGCCAGTTATCGAGCAAGTGAGGCGCTTCTGTGCCCTCATAGGTAGAGGGATTAAAGCGAGAGATAGTGGTACTGATCTTAGTGGCATCAATGACCACTTCAGTTGCCTTTCCCACATTCTTGAGAGCCTCAGTAAGAGCGTCTTGTTGCTCGAATAACCAAGCAACCTCATCTAGAGACATCTCCGAAGCCTTAAGGTACGCATGAGATCTCTTTGGCGGCATTTTTGAGCTGATATAAAAAGGGTAAACGTAAGCATATAGCCTAAGGCTCAAAACAAAAACACAGCCGCCCGCAGCAGGACTCGGTCGAGTACATGAAAGTATTCGTTCGAGTTGAAGCTACTCGATCGAGTACATAGACTACTCGGTCGAGTACTCAACTTCCAGAAGCTGATCAGAATCCCACGTAAAGCATACTCGGTCAAGTACATGTTGTACTCGGTTGATTCTCCTTCTTACTCTGTCGAGTGGTCATATAATAGAAGCTACTGCCTACGACACACACACCCACGCTCGGCCGAGTGACCAGTACTCGATCGAGTTCCCCTTACTCGATCGATTACCTCCCCCACTCGACCGAATCATGCGGACACGACATCCCCAAACACATAATTAACCATGTACGGTGACGAAACACCACAAACCATCATATTCTCATATTACTATCACAAGTAAAATAAATTTACGACCCTGCAAATTATGCCATACTTATTACTTCAACTATTCCATAGCACATAAATCGAATCATACAATCTCATATCAATCTCAACATGCACATTACTTTATAAAGCACAAATGCTTCATAAACATATACCGATCCCACGACACACCCCGTAGTGACCGATTCAAACTTGTAAGGGCCATAGTGCATTCTTAGGACGTCTCCCAAACCTTTGCGGTAGCTGCAAACATTTTCTATCCGGGTTTATTTTATTTGACGCCCTATGTTCATTTGTTCATTGGTTTTAGGTTCCAAAATGGTTGCTCTGATACCACTTTGTAACATCCCCACATACCAAAGTGCCTTACCAAGGACCACCTTAGCATATAAGGGTGCTACCGTCTGGTTGCCCGAGGTAGTACGCATCATAGTAACAATAAAGAAAAAAACTTAAATAAAAGAATGTGATAAAGTTTACAAGTCTCAAAACAACTCCAAAACAATAACTGAAACAAAAGTCATAAAGTGATCTAATGTCGGTTAAAACATCATGACGACTCGGTGATGACAACGCCCATCTATGCCCCACGAGCTATCCCATCAATGATAAACAATCATCACCTGCTAAGCCAACTGCCCACCATCCCCCAATTGATCACCACAATTTTGAAAACAAAAACGGATTCAGTCAACTGTTAACCAAATCAATATACGCAGCGGAAACAATATAATAATACAAACAGCCGATCTCCAATTCCAACAATTATCAATCACTGACTACACACTAAAGTGTGTAGCCCTGCAAGGCTACCTATCGCAACAGGTAACTCACACCGCCTATGGAGGACCGCAACCCTGCCCACCAAATCCCCGCTCATCGCAACGAGTGATCCTAGTTCCTTAATGTGCACATCCTCCTTGTGACGGGAGTCACAAGGGGCGAACATGGATATGGAACCATCTCCCGACATCGGTCCACAACAATCATCCAACCAACAATACTAACTAACCAATCTCCATCAATTCTAACAACAATCACATGCCAACAATCAATCATAAACAATCAATTAAATTATATAACCTACTGAGGAGGAAACCCTACCTTATTTGCAATCCCAACAATCACAGCAACAAATCAGAAAGGCTCCTCTACGAACTCGTTACTTATACACACATCATACCATCAAAATCGACCCTAAACCCCCAATAAACTGATTAGGGTTTAACAATAATAACACTATGACCATAAAGAGAAAAGTACGATGCTTACCGATGAATTGACGCGAAAGAATGATGTAAAACCCCCTTAAATCCGGCTTTAGCAATGATTAGAATGATTAGAGAAGTTGTACGTAGTTTAGGTTTTAAAAAATGATTAGAAAATGGTTAAAAACTGATAAGACGTCTTTATATACTTCCCCAATTATTATAATCAAAACCGCGGATAAAACCCCGTCAGACCGGCAACTCTAATGAGTACAGAACATACTCGACCGAGTACCAACATACTCGATCGAGTTCTGACGTTCCAGAACCCAACCTTAATACCCCCGACAACCAACTCGGCCGAGTAAGCCCTACTCGACTGAGTTACCCATAATCAGAAACTTGTGTTACAGTAAGCATCACATTTACCATAATGAAACATAAATATATAAAATATATAAATTAAAATTACAAATTCCTAAATCTTAAATCAAAAGTGTATACAATCAACTGTCATAAAATAAAGTCTACTAGCGATCAGTGGAAGGTATGACAAGAGCTAGACTCAGCGACATCACCTCCATCCCACAAGAGAGCTCAAGCAACCAAAACATGCTAGATATTTGCTCACCATCCCCCAATGGATAACCATAGGTTTTGCAACAACAGAAAAGGGCCAATCAACTGTACAATAAACATAGCCACAATAATAACAACAAACCATCCACGTAATCATGTAACAACATAATCTCCAACCTCCAAATACATTATCAGAGCCGTAGCCAAGATCTGCCAGGTAACCTATCGCAACAGGTACCCACACCTCTAGTGGGAGACCGCAGCCTTGCCATCTAAGCCCCGCTCATCGCAACGAGCGATCTCAGATCATTAATGTACACATCCATATTATGACGGGAGCCACAAGGGGCGAACATGGGGGTGAAGACCATCTCCCAACAATAGCGTCAAAATCAACAACAATGATACCAACAACAACCGATCTCCACAATATTAACACAATAAGAAATCAAACAATCACCACAACACTGGACAACAATCGTACAAAGGAGTGAGTAGGGAAACCCTACCTTGTTCGCAAATTCCGTAATCAACACAACAACAAGGCTATAACTGTTCCTCTACGAAATCTCCACCTAACAATAATAATCAAGCAATTACTAAATATAATTCAACACTAACTAATCAATCCCAAATAACCAACCCAATTAGGGTTTACAACAAATTAACTTAACCCGAAAAGGGTAGAAATCTAAGACTTACAAACTGATGGACGCGCGAACTACGAAATCCGAACACCGAAATGATAGATCCTCGCTTGATAGTTGATTAGGGTAATTAAGGAGTGAATTAGGTCTTAAAATTTATTATGAAATGTTAATGACAACGGAAGTGATAAATATATACTCCCTAATCATATTAATCAAAACCGCGGAAAATAACCAGTTCCATCGGGTACTCGGTCGAGTACCTGATGTACTCGCCCTAGTACGCCCTACTCGAACGAGTTCCTCACAACTCGGCCGAGTGCATCCAAAATAGTAGCATGTCTAAAAGCACTCGATGACCCACTCGGTCGAGTAGAGCCTACTCGACCGAGTTCACTGAGTCCAGATTTCGGTGGTATTACAGTTTTACCTTCTTAAAATCGATCTTTGTACCCGAAGTTCACACCATACCTTTTACAACCACGAATAACCCAACCTACTAACCACAAACTCAAAAAGACCACCCAACTCGAAAAGAACACTCAACTCGAAGACACCAACTATAACCAAACTATGACCACACAACTCGAACCACAACAAAACTGGCCTCAAAACTACCCAAAACACATGCGATTATCTCCTACCCCCCTTAAAACACAAAGGTTACGACCCCGTAACCAAACATACCTGATAAAAAATATGTGAATAACGCTCCCTCATTACCTCTTCTGGTTCCCACGTAGCCTCTTCAACATTGTGGTTAGACCATAACACCTTAAGTAAGGCAGTTTCATCATTCCTTGTCTTGCGCACTTTACGATCCAATATCTCCTTTTGTACCTTTGCATAAGTGAGAGCTTTATCTAGCTCAATATTCTCCACTTCAAGCACATAAGATGGATCACTCACATACTTTCGAAGTTGTCACACATGGAATAATACATTATGCACCCGGTCAAGGGATGGTGGCAAAGCTAGCCGATCAGCTACTTCACCTACCCGATCCAAAATCTCATATGGACCTATGAATTTATGACTCAATTCCCCTCTCTTGGAAAACCGCATAACGCCGCACATAGGTGACACTTTCAAAAGGACCTTATCACCCACCTCAAACTCGATATCCCTGCTATGGAAATCTGTATCACTCTTTTGCCGATCCTGGGTTGCTTTCATCTTTTGTCGAATCAAGTGTACTTGTTCAACAATATCTTGCACCATCTACGGTCCTAAAATCATAGCTTCAGCGCTATCATCCCAACACACTGGACTCCCACACTTTCTCCCGTAAAATGCCTCGAATAGCGGCATCCCAATACTCGTGTGATAGTTGTTGTTATATGAAAACGCAATCAAATCAAGTCTATCTTCCCAACTCCCACTGAACTCCATATCACAAGCTCGCAACATGTCTTCTAAGATTTTGATGGTCCTTTGGTTTTGACCATCTGTCGCTGGATGGAATGTCGTACTCATCTTTAAGGTAGTCCCCATCAATTCGTGCAACTCTTGCCAAAATCGTGTTATAAACCTCGCATCTCTATCTGACACAATATCCAATTTGGTACCCCGTGTAGTCGTACCACATGCTTCGTGTACCCCAAGAGCAAGTTGAATATTACTCCAAGTATCTTTCATTGGAATAAAATGAGATGACTTTGTCAGACGATCAAAAATTACCCAAATCATGTTATTACCCCATTGAGTTCTCGGTAACCCCACAATGAAATCCATAGAAATCGATTCCCATTTCCATTCGGGGACCTGAAGTGACGGAATTTTACCTTGTGGTCTCCGCTCCCCCTTGACCCTCTGGCAACTCTGCTCTCTCTTTTTTCATACCAGGCCACCACAACGTCTTGTTCAAGTCCTTATAGAGCTTATCACCTCTCGGATGTACCGAATAAGATCAACTTCTTCAACTCAGCATTATCAGGCACATACCACCTCCCATCGAATCGGACGCCCATATCTACATGGATAGAAAAGCTCGAAACGGTACCCTTCTCCACACCTGTCTTCCACTCCTGAATCTTGGGATCATGTACCTGTTTCATTATTATGTCATCATAAAGTTCGGGCTCGATTGTCAAATCACTAATGGCATCTCCCTTGAGAATCATATGAATCCCCATCTTAGTCATTTCCTCTTTCAATTTCATCAATGACATGGCGGTGCATAACGAATGCACACTCTTCCTACTCAAAGCATCTGCAACCACATTAGCCTTCTCTTCATGATAGACGATCTCTATAACATAGTCCCCAATCAGCTTCATCCACCTCCTCTCACTCTTATTCATCTCTTTTTTAGTGTAGATGTACGTTATGATCTAAAAACACTTTAAAGGTTGGCCCGGATAGATAATGCCTCTAGATCTTCAGAGCATAAACAATTGCACCCAATTCCAAATCATAAATAGGACAGTTCTGTTCATACGGCTTCAACTATCACGAAGGATAGGCAATGACTTTTCCATTTTGCATCAAGACATATCCCAATCCATTCTTTAAAGCATCGGTATAAACTTTGAAATTCTCACTTCCCTCTAGCAAGGCTAGGACGGGAGTTGTAGTCAACGCTCCTTTAATGTTTGGATGCCATCTCACAACTCTCATCCTAACGAAATTTTGTTTCTTTCCTCATCAAATCCGTCATAGGTCTATTAATCTTGGAAAAATCTTTCACGAACCTTCTGTAATAGCCAGCTAAACCCAAGAATCTCCGAATTTCAGCAACATTCTTTGGTGCTTCCCACTTTGACACCGCCTCGATCTTACTAGGATCCATAGCTACACCATCCTTTGAAATCACATGGCCCAAAAAGGCCACCTTCTCTAACCAGAACTTACATTTGGATTACTTAGCATATAGCTGGTTATCTCGTAAAGTTTGCAATACCAACCTCAAATGCTCCTCATGCTCTCCCTTAGTCTTGGAATAGACTAGGATGTCATCGATGAAAACCACCACGAATCTATCTAGGAACGGATTGAAGATCGGTTCATAAGGTCCATAAACACTGATGGTGCATTAGTCAACCTAAAAGACATTACCACATACTCATAGCAACCATACCGTGACCGGAAAGTTGTCTTAGGAATATCTTTATCCGCAACCCTCAAATGGTGATAACCCGATATCAAATAAATCTTTGATAATACCCCGGCTCCACTCAACTAGTCAAGAAGATCATCAAACCTTGGCAAAGGATACCTGTTCTTCACGGTAACATGGTTTAGCTCTCTGTAGTCGATGCACAACCTCATACTACCATCTTTCTTTTTCATGAATAGAACTAGTGTACCCCAAGGTGATACACTAGGTCAAATGTATCCTTTATCCAACAACTCATTCAGTTTCTTTTTCAACTCTTCCAACTCTTTTGGTCCTATACGATACAGAGCCTTAGATATTGGTCCCGTACCTGGTTTAAGATCAACACTGAAGTCAATGCCCCTCTTTGGAGGTAACCCTGGCATCTCCTCCGGAAAGACATTATCGAACTCGCTCACCATCGGTATATCTGCTGCTGACGGCTCCTCCACCCGAGTATCGCTCACATGGCAAAGAATCATAGGGCACCCCTTCCTCAAACATGACTTTAAAGTCATAGCTGCAATCATCGTTACCTTGGGTTTAACCACCAACCCCCGATAAGACACTCTCATTCCCTTAGGACCTTTTAGGAACACCTTCTTTTGACGACAGTCTATCTTGACCTCATACTTACCCAACCAATCCATCCCGACTATGACCTCAAACCCATCCATAGGAAACTCAAGTAAATTAACTGGTATGTCTATTTGCCCAACCACCATAGACACCCCTTTATACAACTTATGACATGACACTGACTGTAATACTACGGTTTTATGAGTCTCTGGGTACTCTATCGAGTAGGCCTTACTCTGTCGAGTAAGGGTGAGTTGCAGTTTAAAATAGTTTCTGACCTGTTGGGTACTCGATCGAGTAACGTAGATATTCGATCGAGTAAGGGGGCACTCGATCGAGTACCTTAGCTACTCGATCGAGTAGCCGGTTTACGGGGGATGATTTCTCGGGTTTTGTTAATAATGCGATTAAGTATATAATAACTTTCATCACTTTTCTTTAAACACTTTTAAAACCTAATTACTGTCAAAAAGAGAAATCAAACTACGTTCTTTGCTTCAATCGCATTGTTGGCAAATCCCGGAGTTTGGAAGGTCGGATTTCACCTTTCTTTATACCGTTGTGATCCTTGCGTCGAGGGTAAGATCTACGTACCGTTTTTATAGTATTTCCTTAAAGTTGGTTAAATCCTAGTATTGGGATTTGGGGGTTTTGTTGTATTTTGTGATTGGTAGTGATTATATGTTTGTATGTTAGGAGGAGGATTTGTAGAAGAAGCATTTTGATATCAGCTATGAGACCGTCTGATTGTGTTGCTTTCCAGGTAGGGTTTCCCTACTCAGTATTAGTCTCATAATGTGTTGTTGATGTGCTGTGGTTGTTGAATATTATCGTAATTGTATTGTGATGGTTGTTGATTGTGATTGTTTGTCTCTGGTTCTCGAGACGCGTTCTCGGCTGAGTGGAGTCACTTGCGGGAGTGGCTTCACGCCCTTCATGGAACCCGCCACGGAAGGGGATGTGCACATTAATGGGACAGGGTTATCGCTCGGTATGATGAGCGGGGCTTAGGTGGGAACGGCTGCGGTCCCCCACTGGCAGGGCTGGTCCAGTGGACAGTCGGTGACGGAGATTGATGGGAGTGGTGTGATTGTGTGTGTGTGTGTGATTGTATGAGCTGCCTGTATACCGTATTGTTGGTTTATATATATATTGTGAGATTAGTACTGACCCCGTTTAATGTTTTAAAAACTGTGGTGATCCATTCGGGGATGGTGAGCAGTTATTGAGCAGGTATGAGTCGAGTTACTGGGATAGCTGGGAGGTGCCACCGTCTGATGATAGAAGTCTTCCGCTGTAGCTTATTAGTTTAATAAACATTTCAGTTAGCTCAGTAGACAGTTGGTTTGAGAACATGTATTCGTATTTTGGATTTGGTTTTGAGACTGTAACCTTTCGCTAAAGTATTTCTATTTAAATGTTGTTTCGTTATTGTCTATTTGATTATCATTGCCTCGGGTAACCGAGATGGTAGCATTCTTATACCTGAGTGGTCCTGGTAAGGCACTTGGAGTATGGGGGTGTTACAAATGGTATCAGAGCGACGATCCTGAAACCTGTAACCAATGAATCCAATGAACATAGGGAGTCAATTAAAATGAACCCGGGGTAAAGGTTGTAGGAGCTAATGCAAAGGCTTGGGAGACGTCCTAAAGTCGCGAACTCGCCCTACAATTTTGAACCGGTCACAGGGGGGGTGTAAGTCAAGGTCGTATGTGTTGTTTGTTAGCTTGTGTGTGGATGTGATGAAGTATGTTGTAATTGTTGGATGTTTGGGAGTAGAAGGTTGAGTTTGTGCATGAAAGGTTGGTGAAGTATATAGAACTGTTGTTTGAACAAGAAGCATGTTGGATGTTTACTATGTGGCGTTTGATAACATGATATAATTGTTTTGTTGATCGTATGAAAAGCTTGGTAGAATTGCATGCTTAACTATAGTATAATGTTGGGTTTATAAAGTTGCATAGTATGTTGGGATATGATATAGCATGCGGGTAGCATATTCGAGTTCGCATGACTCGATCGAGTGGGTCTGACTCGATCGAGTGGGTATTTGCCGATTTTGCAACCAGAATCGTGCTTTTGAGCACTCGATCGAGTACCTGGGAGGCACTCGATCGAGTATGTTAGAGATCAGAAGGTCTGTTTGGGGTCTGATGTCGAGGCACTCGATCGAGTATGGGAGGCACTCGATCGAGTAGCCTCTTACTCGATCGAGTAGGTTTAGGCACTCGATCGAGTGTGTTCTGGGCAGTCCGCTTTCGTGTTTTGAGGTTTTAGTGCATATGTTTATGTCTACCCTTTCTTATATAGTTTCAAGATGCCGCCCAAGAGAAACGCTTTTTATGCGAGAGCTGAGACCATGAACATAGATGATATCGTTAAGATGTTGGAGCATCAGTATGCTCTTACGGAGGCCTTAAAGAAAGTGGGAAAAGATAAGGATAAGGAGGTTGATCACTCTAAGATCAGCCTTTATATAGCGAGGTTTAACCCAAAATAGTACAAGGGGACCGGGGAACCAAACCTTCTTGACAACTGGCATCGTGATATGGAGAATATACTAGACCTGGTTCACTGTCCTGATGAGATGAGAGTAGAGCAAGCTGCGTTCTACCCGAGGGAAGCAAACAAGGCGAGTGGTAGGATAAGGTGAAGGTGAGTGCTAGGGAGATGTATGCGAACCAGGGCTTACCCGCTATACCTTGGGAAGAGTTTCGCAGCCTATGAGGAAGGAGTTTGTACTTAACATGTGAGGAGTAAGGCGAGAGCGGAGTTTGATGGGTTTAAGATGACATCGATATGTCGATTCTTCGAGTACTATAAGCAGTTTAATGAGAAGTCTAGGTATGCTGAGGATATGGGTTTGAGTGAGGAGAACCTGGCGCTGAGGTTTGAGAGGGGGTTAACCCCTAAGATCATGGATAAGCTACCTGTGGGAGTCCTTACTGATGTTAAGGAAGCTTATGAGAGGGCTGGGAGAGCTGAGAGGTTGGTAGAGATGGCTCAGAAGAGAGTGGGTGTTGAGAAAAGAAAGGCTGAGAGTGAGGGTGGTGGCCAATCTAGTCACAAGAAAGGCAACCACAATCAAGCTAGAGGGTTTTCTGCTGGGTCAGGGTTCAATGCTGGGGCTTCCTTTGGGCGTAACCGTGTGAGTAGTAGTGGTAGTTGGGGGATGACTTGCTTTGGCTGTGGCGGTGTAGGCCACAAGAGACATGAGTGCACGAGTGCACCGGGAGCTTTCAGGGATCGGCTCGGGGGAGCTATTCTTAGGGACATGCACAGAGTTATGCGAGCAATAGACCGTCTGGGTCGTGGTCTAACCGGGGAAGTCAGAGCTATCAGGGTGGAGGCAACCGCAATGGCGGTAATTTCTATCAGAAACCAGCTACGAACAATAACAACAATCAGGGGTCGGGTGCTAAGCCGACCACATCAGCCAGTACTGTCCAGGGAGGTGGACAGAAAACCAGTGGAAAGCTGTTCATGATGGACAAGAAAGCAGCTGAGGATGATGCACATGTTATCACTGGTACTTTTCTTGTTAACGGTATTCATACCTTTGTTTTGTTTGATTCGGGGGCGTCTCAGTCGTTTGTATCTTCGAGTCATGTTAAACAGTTGGGTTTGAGGGTATATGAGTCTGTAAGTGAGAAAGTTTTTATACCTTCAGGTGAGTCTGTATCATGTGGGAGGTTGTTTAGAGATGTGTCTATGATAGTTGGGCAAGTTGATCTACCTGTAGACTTGCTAGAGTTTCCTTTTGACGGTTTTGAGATGATAGTCGGGATGGATTGGTTGGGAAAGTATAAAGCTAAGATAGACTGTCATCAAAAAAGAAAGTGTCTTTGAGAGGGCCTAAGGGTGTTAGTGTGTCTTATCGTGGGTTTCTAGTCAAACCCAAAGTTAAGTTGATTGCAGCTGTCACCTTGAAGTCTTATCTGAGGAAGGGATTGTTGGAGCTGTGTCCTCCAGTTAGTGCGGATAACGTCATTGCACATACACTTGTACGGACAAGTGGGAGCTTGTTGGGGCTGGTGTCCTTAACAGTTAGTGCAAGGACTTATAAATCTCTAAAAGGATCAAAGGGCATACTTTTGGTATTATTATCAGTTAATCCACGTTTATCAATAACGGTTGGCTTGCTAGATAAGTTTGACGTTATTGTCATACAGATGGCGGTGATCAACTGGTCCCTAAAAGTCACACCTATAGGATACGTTTGAGAGATGTGACAGTATGAAAATACAGTCATGTTGATGCCAATTTTGACTAACCAGTTAGCCCGAGTTATTGACTAGTAATTAGTCAAACGTGATGTTGAGATATTTTATTTAATACGGATTAAATAAAATGGGCTAAGGCTAATTAAGCAGTTAATTCGTAAATTGAATGTAAACGATTTATATTCGATTAATGTATATTGAATAAATTAATAATACAATATCGTCTTTATCGGACATGTATTAATACTTCAACTAACCCGTGTTATTAGTTGATATTTTAATAGCCGATAACCGATGACGATTTATAATAAAAACCGCGTCATATACATTTTAGCGAGACGAGTCGGATCACGAGTTAAATGAGGAGAAAGTGGAAAGCCCACTCCCTCCTCTAGTGACCCGCGGACCGAGGCAACAAAAGGAGAGCCTTCTCTCCTTTTGAAACCTAATTCATTTTGACAACAAAATTAGGGTTTTGGAGATCATTTCTCTCTGAAACCTAGATCTCACATCTGGTAAAAACTCACATCAAGTTCTCTCAATATTACAAGGCAATTAGAGAACACATTTCTAGCACAAGGGCATATTCTCAGACGTTCTTGGGTGCAACAAGCCGAATTGCACTAGGACCGAAGGTTAATCCTTGTGCTTAATCGTTTTTCATTATATTTCGTTTATGACCATATTTCACATGTTAAATTTACGTTATAGTCCTAAATTTAAAGGGTCTTATACGGATATTTCCCTACAAGTGTCTTTCGGCTGGTGTCCTTAACAGTTAGTGCAAGGACTTATAAATCTCTAAAAGGATCAAAGGGCATACTTTTGGTATTATTATCAGTTGATCCACGTTTATCAATAACGGTTGGCTTGCTAGATAAGTTTGACGTTATTGTCATACAGATGGCGGTGATCAACTGGTCCCTAAAAGTCACACCTATAGGATACGTTTGAGAGATGTGACAGTATGAAAATACAGTCATGTTGATGCCAATTTTGACTAACCAGTTAGTCCGAGTTATTGACTAGTAATTAGTCAAACGTGATGTTGAGATATTTTATTTAATACGGATTAAATAAAATGGGCTAAGGCGAATTAAGCAGTTAATTCGTAAATTGAATGTAAACGATTTATATTCGATTAATGTATATTGAATAAATTAATTATACAATATCGTCTTTGTCGGATATGTATTAATACTTCAACTAACCCGTGTTATTAGTTGATATTTTAATAGCCGATAACCGATGACGATTTATAATAAAAACCGCGTCATATACATTTTAGCGAGACGAGTCGGATCACGAGTTAAATGAGGAGAAAGTGGAAAGCCCACTCCCTCCTCTAGTGACCCGCGGACCGAGGCAACAAAAGGAGAGCCTTCTCTCCTTTTGAAACCTAATTCATTTTGACAACAAAATTAGGGTTTTGGAGATCATTTCTCTCACGAAACCTAGATCTCACATCTAGTAAAAACTCACATCAAGTTCTCTCAATATTGCAAGGCAATTAGAGAACACATTTCTAGCACAAGGGCATATTCTCAGACGTTCTTGGGTGCAACAAGCCGAATTGCACTAGGACCGAAGGTTAATCCTTGCGCTTAATCGTTTTTCATTATATTTCGTTTATGACCATATTTCACATGTTAAATTTACGTTATAGTCCTAAATTTAAAGGGTCTTATACGGATATTTCCCTACAAGTGGTATCAGAGCCAGGTTACGTAAATTTTCATTGTGTTTTTTTTCATAAAACGATTTTGAAACGATTGTTTTTGTCTCGAAAACCGTGCCGTCACTTGTTTTACACGGCTGTTTTTGTTTCATTTTTTGTTTTGTTCTTTTGCATATTGTTGTTTTATACGGAGATTATAACAATATGTCAAGTTTTGTCAGATTGTAAATTTGTTTTGATGCGGTTTTGATCAAAATTGAGATGTTTTTGTTTCGTTAAAACTGTTTTCACGAGGGTTTCATGTTTTCAGGATGTTTTTGCCCTCGATCGAGCATGTTTCTACTCGATCGAGAGTCCTTCCTTGTTGTTTTGCTCGATCGAGTAATTGCAGTACTCGATCGACCTCTGTTTAAAACCCCACTGCTCGATCGAGAAGTCCTCATACTCGATCGAGCAGATTTGCTGATAAAAGCCCTCGATCGACCTCCAGTACTGTCGATCGAGTACTTTCTGATTAGCATACCTCTCGATCGACTAGCAGTTCAGTCGATCGAGCCCTTTTGTTCCTCGATCGATCACTTTTGTCCCTGGATCGAGAGATTTTTGTTCTGGCAGCTTTGAAAATTTATTCTTTTTGTTTTAAATTTTCTTTTGGCCTTAATATGTACTTTATACGGATATTGTACACTCGCTATGATTGTGAAACGGTTCACACACATACCATTGAGTTATTTTAAAGCGTATTTAAAGTAACGGATTGTAATAGATTAAAATTAAACTGATAGAAGCAGTTTTATCACATAAATTTTAATCGTTAAAAGGTGGTTTGGATAAATTTAACATAATTACTTTAATTATGTCACGAATAAATTTGTTTTAGTTGATGCATTTTATTTATCGTTATTGTTGAATGTCTTGAATGCTTTTGTTACGTATTTATTTATTTTACAATCGGTTGTAACTTAGTGTGGCCTTAGTAGAACGTGTTTCCGTAATGATGGAACACGGTCTTGGTTGTATTTTGAGATCTCGTATCTCCGTTTTGGATTTTTCACTTGTAATTACAGTTTTTTTTGTATTTAGAATGTAAATAGGTTTATATTTGTAAATTTTAATTGTAATTTTGAGAAGACCAAAGATGGAGATCGGATGCTCACTCCCGCTGCAAGGTCAAAGATGGAACATCAAGACAAGCTTTTCGGGTCCAACGGTGGATTCCAAAGTTGTATTATGTTCTTTTTACTAGGACAGGCCACACTAGGAATTTTATTTACGTATTGCATTCTTTTATTTATTTTTCGTAACGATAATTTGCATCATATTCCGCCTAAAACCAAACCACCTAATTATTGCATGAAAACTGACACATATAGAGGTCACGAGTTAGTTTTCTTTGACATTCTCATGTCACACGATCTATGATAAGCCATCACCTAAATTAATTCATTCACGCAGACGCTAGTTATTTGTTCACTTAAAATGAATTAAAATTAAGTTGATGGAATCTTCCTCATATAAACAAAATTGAGAACAGTCTTTATAGGTCAAACTCCAATGAGTCCCTTCTTCGTCGGTAGGCATAATATGACCCCTTCTACGTCGAGTAAGTTGGAACCGATTGACCTATTTTATCTCAACACTATGGTCACTCGTACGATCATGTGATCATGGTGGACTATAGATAGGATTTACAGAAATCTATCAACCAAGAGTTCTTACGGAAGAATTAGCTAAACAGTTGGCTTATCAATTTACGGAAATTGAATATTGGGATCACTTGTATCATTCTTGAGGAAGATCAATTATGCAAGTGCTTGAGTCTACACGTTAAAATACTTTTTAAATAGACTTAAATCACCTCGATGAGTTGCTTATTTCGTTTTTGTTTTTCTTTCTTTTTCAGTGTAGAACACGAATTTTTAAACTGCAATAACGAAATGGCTGGTCCAACTAACGACTCAATGCGAAGTGCCACATTGGACCGTGAGTCCTGGCTTCGGATCTTCATGAATCAGATGAATCAGTCTACTCGACTGAAGAATGATGGATCAAACTTCGCGGACTGGGAGGCGGCATTACGGAATGCTTTGTCGCTGCGACGGAAGCTCAAATATCTAATAGAGCCCATCCCGCCAAACCCAGGTCCCACGGCTAGAGCTAATGAGATCGCCAAGTTTAACGATTTCTGTATGGAAGCGGGTGCGATTAAAAACGTACTCATTTTTGCAATGGAACCCAATTTGCAGAAACGCTTCATAGCCCATGGTGCAAACAAGATTTTCACCACGCTCACTAAGGAATTCTCGAAAGCACCGAGAATCGTGACCTATGAGCATACCACTCGCTTCTTTGATGCGAGACTCCAGAAGGGCCAACCAGTTAGCCCACACATTCTCAGCATGATTGAGAATGTCGAGAAGCTGGAGACGCTTGATTGTAAGATCAGCGAGAACATTGTTATTGAGCGCATGCTTCATTCACTCCACGATGGTTTTGCGCTCTTTAGAGCGAATTACTACATGAATGATTTGAAGAAAAGTCCCCATGAACTGCACTCCCTTCTCGTACAGACCGAGAAGGACATGAAGTTCAGTGGGAGCATGAAACAGGATGTTCTCGTTGTGTCAAACAAGGGCAAGGGTAAGGGCAAAGCTAAAGCGGACCTAGCGAGGTAAGGCGAAGTTTAAGAAGTCGAGTTCGAGCAAGAGTGGGCCTGGTGAGTCGAGCACCTCATCAGGCGCGACAAAGAGCAAGAATGAAAACATGGAATGCCATCATTGCCACAAGACTGGGCATTGGAGGCGTACATGTCCTGTTTATCATGAGGACATAAAAGCAGGTCGCGTTAAACCTGTTGGTATGTCTTCTCCTTCTACTTTTATTCATATGATTGAGATTAACCACGCAAGTTACGGAACTTGGGTACTAGATACTGGTTGTGGTTCTCATCTGTGTAATCATGTGCGGGGGCTCAAAACATCGAACCCCTCGTAAAGGGTGAGGTGGACCTGCGTGTCGGGAATGGAGCACGAGTGGCTGCCGTCTCGAGGGGAACATATGTGATCCAGCTTCCTAGCGGATTTGAGTTATCTTTATATAACTGCTATTATGTACCCAGACTTTCTAAAAACATTATTTTAGTTTCTACACTTGACAAACTTGGTTTTTCATTTGTAATAGAGAATAATTCTTGCATTTTCTCATTACACGATATGATTTATGGCAAGGCAGTCTCCATGAACGGAATTTATGTTTTAGATCAGACCACCGAAATATTACACGTAATGAATAAAAAGTTAAAGGTTGGTGACAAAGATTAAACATACCTATGGCACTGCCGTATGGGACACATTAATGAGAAACGCGTAAAACAGCTCATAAAGAATGGAGCTATCTCGGCCTTTGATTTTCAATCATTTGGCACGTGTGAATCATGTCTCATCGGTAAGATGACTCGTATTTCCTTCAAAGGTGTTGGAATGCGCGCTGCTGACCTATTAGGACTCATACACATGGATGTATGTGGACCTATGTCAATCACCGCACGAGAAGGCTATAGGTATTTCATCACTTTCACGGACGATTTAAGTAGATATGGCTATGTCTACTTAATGAAGCACAAAAGTGAATCATTTGAGAAATTCAAAGAATACCGAAATAGGGTACGAACCTCTTGGGTAAAAAGATTAAAACACTACGTTCGGATCGTGGTGGCGAGTATCTTTCTCACGAGTTTGATCAACACCTCAAAGACTGTGGGATTGCCTTACGCTTAACTCCACCGAACACCTCGGTTGAATGGTGTGTCCGAAAGGAGAAATCGAACTCTACTTGATATGGTTCGATCCATGATGAGTCACACCGTGTTGCCGACTCATTATGGGGTTATGCTCTTTGTCACCGCTCTAATACTTAACCAAGTCCGTCTAAAGTCATTGACAAGACTCCATACGAACTATGGAAGGGAACGGTCCCTAACTTGTCCTTTATACGGGTTTGGGGCTGCGAGGCTTATGTCAAGTGGAGACACGAGGATAAGCTCGGCCCGCGATCGGTCAAGACATACTTTATAGGTTATCCTAAAGGAACACTCGGTCATTACTTCTATTCGCCAACCGAACAACGTGTTTTTGTTGTGGCTAGTGCGACATTCTTAGAGAAGGAATTTCTCGAGAATGCAAAGAGTGATAGAAACTTCGACCTATTGGAGGTTCCAGAACCAAATACCGATCAACCATTGGAGGAACAAATTCCTTCAATCCCGGCTGCGGTTAATATTCCTGAGGAACCTAGGAGATCGGGAAGAGTCTCTATTCCTCCGGACAGATACATTGGTATGGTCGAGGAACATGACATAGATGACATTCTACTCTTAACGAGTAGTGAACCCGCAACCTATAAAGGTGCCATGACCAGTTCTGACTCAAAACTATGGCTTGAGGCCATGCAATCCGAGATGGACTCTATGTATGAGAACAACGTATGGGATCTTGTTGACTTACCTGCCAAGGTTCGTCCCCTTCAATGCAAATGGCTTTACAAGATAAAGCATTCTGTGGAAGGTCAACAAGATATCTATAAAGCACGACTAGTTGCTAAAGGTTTCACCCAAGTGCCAGGTTTGCACTATGATGAGATCTTTGCACCCGTAGTCATGCTGCGTTCCATTCGGATTATCTTAGCGATTGCCGCCTTTCATGACTATGAAATTTGGCAAATGGACGTGAAAACCGCCTTCTTAAACGGCTTTTTGGAGGAAGAGTTGTACATGGTACAACCCGAAGGTTTCATCGATCCACAACATCCTAAGAAAGTGTGCAAGCTTAAGCGTTCCATTTATGGACTTAAGCAAGCATCTCGGAGTTGGAATCATCGCTTCGACCAAGTGATAAAAGACAATGGATTTACTCGATCTGTCGAGGAACCATGTCTATATATCAAGTCGAGTGGGAGCAAGATTGTCTTCCTAATATTGTATGTTGACGACATACTCCTGATTGGGAATGACATACCTCTCTTAACTTCGGTGAAAGTATGGTTGAAAAACCATTTCCGGATGAAAGATCTGGGTGAGGCACAAAGAATTTTGGGCATCCGTATCTATCGAGATAGATCACGTCGGATGTTAACTCTCACCAGAGTCTTACATAGACAAAGTCCTAGAGAGATTCAACATGACTAACTCCAAAAGGGGTTTCTTCCTATGGCTCCAGGGGTGCATTTGAGCAAGTCTCGGGCACCGAGACACACGAAGAGAAAGAGCACATGACACGGATTCCTTATGCCTCGGCTATAGGATCAATCATGTATGCCATGATATGCACACGTCCGGACGTGGCATATGCATTGAGTATGACAAGTCGATTCCAACAAAGATCCGGTGAATCACATTGGTTGGCTGTCAAGAACATTCTTAAGTACCTACGGAGGACTAAAGATTGGGCATTGACTTATGGAGGCCCTCAAAAGCTATGCGCAACCGGTTCTGCAGATGCTAGCTTCCAAACGGATCGAGATGACTCGAAATCTCGATCTGGATTCGTTTTTACTCTTAATGGCGCTGCAGATCTGCTGGAAGAGTTCCAAACAAATCATTATGCAGATTCTACGACGAGTCCGAGTACTATGCCGCGTCTGAAGCTATAAAGGAAGCGATATGGATGCGTCAATTCTTACATGAACTATCTGTAGTGCCTAGTTCGAATGACCCGATCACCATCTATTGCGACAATAGTGGTGCCATCTTCCAAGCTAAGGAGCCAAAGTCTAGCAACAAGTCTAGACATGTACAACGGAAAGCTCATCTAATCTGAGATTACGTGGAGCAAAAGGAAGTAGTGATAGAAAAGATTGCTACAGATGATAACATAGCAGATCCTCTCACTAAACCATTACGACAAGATAAGCATGAAGGGCACGTTAATTCCATGGGAATTAAACGTGTTCCTAAGTTGTAGTACTCTTTTATGGATTAGATTCATTCTCTTTTGTACTCTATACAACATCATCGTTTTGATATTTATATATTTTGTTTTTCATGTGGATTTGTACGATAAATTTTGAACACCACAAAGTGAACTGAACAAACATTATATTTTTGGTCCTTAATTGCCCACGTGAGCTGATAACTCAAGGTAATTATTTTGTGACGTTGGTTGATGGTGGGTTCAACGAGCCATAAGTCAAAAGGTTGACTGACCAACCACAGAGGCGATTTATACGGATATTTCGTAGGACACAATTGTGACATCGACGTGGAGTCCTAAATGTTTTATAACATTCGGTGCCCGGTCGTGGATAGGACCTCCATGGTGATCCTAAGAGTCGATTCTTTTGACTATCGACTGTCTCTTAAGACTAAGGCAGATTTTGGGTGACTTTGGTTTCTTTCTCACGGTCATCCGTAACAGGGGGCCAAGTAGATTTTTTCTGGGTCATTTCATGCTGTGCTTAGATCGGAAGGAGTCGAGTTGAAGGAAATATTCAGCCTTTATCGTGTACTCGGTATTTCTCGGGGCCACTCGAGGAGTCAGAATCGAAATGCATGGCCATGCTCGGATACGGATTCGTTTTATCAGTTAAGTTACTATCTAGTCGGGGAAATCACTCTTGATACAGATCGATTGTAGAATACGACCTTTGCGGATCCGGATCTGCAAATTGTTTTACATTGAGTGGGAGAAATTTTAAATGAATATGAGAATCGGTTATCGCACATACACTTGTACGGACAAGTGGGAGTTTGTTGGAGCTGTGTCCTCCAGTTAGTGCGGATAACGTCATTGCACATACACTTGTACGGACAAGTGGGAGCTTGTTAAATTTGGTGTCCTTAACAATTAGTGCAAGGACTTATAAACCTCTAAAAGGATCGAAGGGCATACTTTTGGTATTATTATCAGTTGATCCACGTTTATCAATAACGGTTGGCTTGCTAGATAAGTTTGACGTTATTGTCATACAGATGGCGGTGATCAACTGGTCAATAAAAGTCACACCTATAGGATACGTTTGAGAGATGTGACAATGAAAATACAAATCATGTTGATGCCAATTTTGACTAACCATTAGTCCGAGTTATTGACTAGTAATTAGTCAAACGTGATGTTGAGATATTTTATTTAATACGGATTAAATAAAATGGGCTAAGGCGAATTAAGCAGTTAATTCGTAAATTGAATGTAAACGATTTATATTCGATTAATGTATATTGAATAAATTAATTATACAATATCGTCTTTGTCGGACATGTATTAATACTTCAACTAACCCGTGTTATTAGTTGATATTTTAATAGCCGATAACCGATGACGATTTATAATAAAAACCGCGTCATATACATTTTAGAGAGACGAGTCGGATCACGAGTTAAATGAGGAGAAAGTGGAAAGCCCACTCCCTCCTCTAGCGACCCGCGGACCGAGGCAACAAAAGGAGAGCCTTCTCTCCTTTTGAAACCTAATTCATTTTGACAACAAAATTAGGGTTTTGGAGATCATTTCTCTCTGAAACCTAGATCTCACATCTGGTAAAAACTCACATCAAGTTCTCTCAATATTGCAAGGCAATTAGAGAACACATTTCTAGCACAAGGGCATATTCTCAGACGTTCTTGGGTGCAACAAGCCGAATTGCACTAGGACCGAAGGTTAATCCATGCGCTTAATCGTTTTTCATTATATTTCGTTTATGACCATATTTCACATGTTAAATTTACGTTATAGTCCTAAATTTAAAGGGTCTTATACGGATATTTCCCTACAGGGATGCCCTTTGATCTTGTGCCATGTGAGAGATAACCGGATAGAGAGTCCGACAGTTGATCAGATACCAGTGGTGGGAGAGTTTGCAGATGTTTTTCCAGAGGAGATTCCGGGGTTGCCACCGAAGAGGGAGATAGATTTCACAGTTGAGTTGAAACCGGGGACGGGGCCAATCTCTAAGGCACCGTACCGGATGGGTCCTAAAGAGATGAAGGAGCTCAGGAAACAGTTATATGATCTGATAGAGAAGGGATATATTAGACCTAGTGTATCGCCGTGGGGAGCACCAGTTCTTTTTGTGAAGAAGAAAGATGGGAGTTTGAGGTTGTGCATAGACTATAGGGAGCTGAACGGAGTAACGGTGAAGAACAAGTATCCTTTGCCAAGGATAGATGACCTGTTTGATCAGTTGAGTGATGCATCAGTCTTTTCTAAGATTGATTTGAGGTCGGGATACCATCAGGTGAAGATTAGAGAGGTGGACATACCAAAGACAGCTTTCACGTCGAGGTATGGCCATTATGAGTATGTGGTGATGCCGTTTGGGTTATCTAATGCACCGGCTGTGTTTATGGATTTGATGAACAGAATCTTCAGACAGTTTTTGGATAAGTTTGTGGTGGTGTTTATCGATGACATCCTAGTCTACTCTAAGACTAAGGAGGAGCGCGCATGAGGAGCATCAGAGGATTGTGTTGCAGACCTTGAGGGAGCATGAGTTGTATGCTAAGCTGTCCAAGTGTGAGTTCTGGTTAGAAAAAGTTGCTTTTCTGGGCCATGTGATCTCTAAGGAGGGAGTAGCTGTGGATCCGGCAAAGATTGAGGCAGTGACAAAGTGGGAAGCAATAAAGAATGTTGCTGAGATCAGGAGTTTCTTGGGTTTAGCTGGATACTACAGACAGTTCGTGAAAGATTTCTCCAAGATAGCTAGACCTATGACAGCTTTGATGAGGAAAGAGAACAGGTTTCGTTGGGATGAGAGTTGTGAGACGGCGTTCCAAACATTAAAGGAGCGTTTGACCACAGCTCCTATCTTAGCATTGCCTGAAGGGATCGAGAACTTTGAGGTTTATACAGATGCCTCAAAGAATGGGTTGGGATGTGTTGATGCAGAACGGTAAGGTGATTGCCTATGCTTCTAGGCAATTGAAGCCGTATGAGGAGAACTACCCTACATATGATCTGGAGTTGGGTGCAGTGGTGTTTGCTCTCAAGATATGGAGACATTACCTTTATGGAGCAATCTTTAAGGTATTTTCGGATCACAAGAGTCTCAAGTACATCTTCACTCAAAAGGAGTTGAACATGAGACAGAGGATGTGGATGGAGCTGATTGGCGATTATGACATTGAAATTATCTACCATGAAGGGAAAGCCAATGTTGTTGCAGATGCTTTGAGTAGGAAGAGTGTACATTCTTTGTGTACATCTCTATCTTTGATGAGGTTGAGAGATGAGGTAGCGAGGTTTGGGATACATATGATGCAGAGAGGGGATGTCATGGGAGATTTGACAGTACAGCCTGATCTTTATGATGATATTCGAGGTAAATAGGCGTTGGATCCTAAGATAGTTGAGTGGAGAGCTGGAGTGGAGAAAGGGATAGTGTCTCGATTCTCTATTCATACAGATGGTAGTTTGAGGTTTGACGGTAGGTGGTGTGTCCCTAATGATGAGGAGCTGAAAAAGACTATCATGACAGAGGCACATAGTACACCATATTCAGTACATCCAGGTGGTGACAAGTTGTACAAGGATTTAAAGATCACGTTTTGGTGGCCTGGGATGAAGAAAGAAACAGCTGAGTTTGTAGCCCGTTGTTTGACATGCCAGAGAGTTAAAGGGGAACAGCGACGACCACAAGGTAAGATTCAATCTTTAGAGGTACCTGAGTGGAAGTGGGAATCCATTTCTATGGATTTTATCGTGGGTTTGCCAAAGAGTCAACAGGGTAACAACATGATATGGGTAATAGTGGATCGACTGACCAAGTCAGCTCACTTTGTGCCAATGAAAGATACATGGACTAAAGCACAATTAGCTATGGCTTATCGAAAGAATGTGCTTAAGTTACATGGAGTCCCTAAGGACATAGTGTCTGACAGAGATGCGAGATTTATATCAAGGTTTTGGAAAGAGTTGCAGGAATCTTTGGGAACAACTTTGAAGATGAGTACAGCTTTTCATCCTGCGACGACAGTCGGGCGACGAGAGAACAATCAAAACTCTTGAGGATATGTTACGAGCTTGTGTGATGGACTTTGGTGGTAGCTGGGAACAGAGGTTGGATTTGATAGAGTTTTCTTACAATAACAGCTATCACACTAGTATTGGCATGGCACCGTTTGAGGCTTTATATGGGAGGAGATGCAGAAGTCCGATTTGTTGGGACGGCAGAGCTGAGGCAGTAGTTCTAGGACCAGAGATGGTGCATGAGATGGTTGAACAGATTAAGATGATCAGGGAACGGATGAGAGCAGCTCAGGATAGGCAAAAGAGTTATGCAGATCTACATCGCCGGGATATAGAGTTTCAGGTTGGGGATAAGGTTCTTCTGAAAGTGTCTCCTATGCGTGGGGTTATGAGATTTGGGAAGAAAGGCAAGCTGAGTCAGAAGTTCATCGGGCCTTATGAGATCTTAGAGCGAGTTGGGGAGGTTGTATATCGTCTGGCTTTACCAGCTGCGTTAGAGAGAGTGCATAATGTGTTTCATGTATCTCAGCTGCGGAAGTATGTGAGTGACCCATCACATGTGTTAGAGGCAGAGAGCTTAGAGCTAGATGAGTCTTTATCATATCTTGAGGTACCTAAGCAGATTCTTGACCGGAAGGTTAGGAAGACTAGGAGTGGTGAGACAGTTTTGCTTAAGATCCTTTGGTCTAACCACGAGACTGAGGAAGCTACATGGGAGGCAGAGGAGGCCATGAGAGAGCGTTACCCTTTCCTTTTTGATCAGGTATGTATGGTTATGGGGACGTAACCTTGTTTCTTTTAGGGGGTAGGAGATGATCGCGAAGAGTTTTTAAGAGTTTTTATACCCTTTTGTATGTTGTGTCGGTATGTTTGTCGGGTTGAGTTTGGGTTAGTAACATGTTTTATGTTGAGTTTTGTTTTGGGTGTTGAGTCGGGAGCGTTGTTGTGTGAGTCTTTGTTTTGTTGTGATTTGAACTTCGGGGACGAAGTTCTTTTTAAGGAGGGAAGACTGTAATACTACGGTTTTATGAGTCTTTGGGTACTCTATCGAGTAGGCCTTACTCTGTCGAGTAAGGGTGAGTTGCAGTTTAAAATAGTTTTTGACCTGTTGGGTACTCGATCGAGTAACGTAGATACTCGATCGAGTAAGGGGGCACTCGATCGAGTACCTTAGCTACTCGATCGAGTAGCCGGTTTACGGGGGATGATTTCTCGGGTTTTGTTAATAATGCGATTAAGTATATAATAACTTCCGTCACTTTTGTTTAAACCCTTTTAAAACCTAATTACTGTCAAAAAGAGAAATCAAACTACGTTCTTCGCTTCAATCGCATTGTTGGCAAATCCCGGAGTTTGGAAGGTCGGATTTCACCTTTCTTTATACCGTTGTGATCCTTGCGTCGAGGGTAAGATCTACGTACCGTTTTTATAGTATTTCCTTAAAGTTGGTTAAACCCTAATATTGGGATTTGGGGGTTTTGTTGTATTTTGTGATTGATAGTGATTATATGTTTGTATGTTAGGAGGAGGATTTGTAGAAGAAGCATTTTGATATCAGCTGTGAGACCGTCTGATTGTGTTGCTTTCCAGGTAGGGTTTCCCTACTCAGTATTAGTCTCATAATGTGTTGTTGATGTGCTGTGGTTGTTGAATATTATCGTAATTGTATTGTGACGGTTGTTGATTGTGATTGTTTGTCTCTGGTTCTCGAGATGCGTTCTCGGCTGAGTGGAGTCACTTGCGGGAGTGGCTTCACGCCCTTCGTGGAACCCGCCACGGAAGGGGATGTGCACATTAATGGGACAGGGTTATCGCTCGGTATGATGAGCGGGGCTTAGGTGGGAACGGCTGCGGTCCCCCACTGGCAGGGCTGGTCCAGTGGACAGTCGGTGACGGAGATTGATGGGAGTGGTGTGATTGTGTGTGTGTGTGATTGTATGAGCTGCCTGTATACCGTATTGTTGGTTTATATATATATTGTGAGATTAGTACTGACCCCGTTTAATGTTTTAAAAACTGTGGTGATCCATTCGGGGATGGTGAGCAGTTATTGAGCAGGTATGAGTCGAGTTACTGGGATAGCTGGGAGGTGCAACCTTCTGATGATAGAAGTCTTCCGCTATAGCTTAGTAGTTTAATAAACATTTCAGTTAGCTCAGTAGACAGTTGGTTTGAGAACATGTATTCGTATTTTGGATTTGGTTTTGAGACTGTAACCTTTCGCTAAAGTATTTATATTTAAATGTTGTTTCGTTACTGTCTATTTGATTATCATTGCTTCGGGTAACCAAGATGGTAGCATTCTTATACCTGAGTGGTCCTGGTAAGGCACTTGGAGTATGGGGGTGTTACACTGACTCCCCCGATGGTGTAAACACATTATCTTTTACCAACTCATAATCCCCCAAACCCATGGTTAAAGCATGACCTCTAGACACAAACGAATGGGTTGCCCTTGAATCAAACAAAATAAAAGTCGATTTATTATTAACAAGAAAAGTATCAGTAATGACTTGCGCATCATCCTCAGCCGCCCGTTTACCCATCATAAAGTGTTTGCCGATACTCTTCTGACCTTCCCCTTGGACAGTAGTCGCTGATGTAGTAGGCTTAGCCGTCAAATTTTGATTCACATAATTGTTCGGGCGCTGATAGGATCCCCCATTATTGCGGTTATAACCGCCATTGTTGTTGCTTTGACCTCCCTGGTTGTTCCATGACCCAACTATGGCTCGGAGTTTGCAAATAGTTCCCCTTATAAGATCGAGGAAGGCCTCCTCCTCCTACTCCAGCACTCTTATAGTCAAATCGCTTGTGGCCTATCCTACCACAGTTGAAGTAGTGCAAGGTAGAGTTATCGCTCGTACTCCAACCACCTTTTCCCCCACACACGAGATCCCCCACTAAAACTAGACCTTCCGGAATAAGCTCTAGTCTGGTTGTGGTTATCACGCTTGTAGCTCGACTGATTACCACTCCCACTCTTAGCTTTTATTTTCTTGCTTCCCTTTTCTTTGGGCTCCTTGGCCATGTCAACCAACCTCTCCGCATGACCCGCTCTCTCATAAACTACCTTTAGATCCTAAATCACCCCATCCGGTAGCTTCTCCATGATCTTCGGCGATAGCCCTCTCGAAACAAAGAGCCAGACTCAATTGGCTCACCTGTATGTCCTCCGCAAAACGCGACAATTCATTAAACTTGTGATAGTTTTCAGCCACGGTCATACTATATCAGTCATAGCCAAAGTGTGAAACTCAGCTCTCAACCAGCTACGGATATGCTCTGGAACGAAGTGGTTCCTCATTGCTGTCTTAAACTCTGCCCAAAGAATCGCAGGTTTACCCAAGTTCTTGTAGTATTCCCGTGCAGCCTCCCTCTCATGGTGCCACCACACTCCAGCCTCATCTCTCAGATAGAACGCAACCTGTTCCACTTTCATATCTTCTGGAAAATCAACAACTTCCAACACACTCTCCATTTTCTGGTGCCAGTTGTCGAGCAGTTTGGGCTCGTCTGTGCCCTCATAGGTTGTAGGGTTAAAGCGGGAAATAGTGGTGCTTAAACGGGATGCATCCACAACTGTTTCCTTCCCTTTCCCCACATTTTTCAGGGTCTCAGTGAGCGCCTCTTGCTGCTCGATCATTCTAACGATTTCATCTAGGCTCATCTCAGAAGCCTGGATATAAGCGGTAGATCTCCTTGGCGGCATTTTGAGCTTCAATAACCAAGACAAACGTATTTACATAGCCCATGACTCAAAATAAAATATCACATCCGCCAAAGAGGTACTTGGTCGAGTACACGGAGGTCGAGTACCTCATGTGCTCGGTCAAGTACGCCCCCACTCGGTCGACTACTGCCTCTACTCGGTTGAGTGGTCATATTCCAATAGCTACTGCCAAAATCATAACCCTTCCTTCTCGGTCGAGTGCCAAGATACTCGGTTGAGTACCACCTACTCGGTCGAGTACCCTGCTACACTCAGCCGATTCATGCAAAAATGACACCCTTTTACTCGCTAACAACATACTCCCTCCGTCCCGGTGAATTGTTATCTATGTCCATTTTGAGGTGTATCATTCATTTGTTATCTATTTCCTTTTTGGGTAAATAATGAGCAAGTGGCTAGTGTAAGCAAGTGGGCAATAATTCCTTTATTTTATTGGTTTGTTTCACATGCATTGCTCTTTGTGTAAAAAGCAATAGATAACAATTCACCGAGACGGAGGGAGTATGAACCAACACTTGCTATTTCGCATGTTACTAAGTAACAAAATGACAAGCAATAATCACCAAAGCATGCCTCATACCACTTTATAACACATTAAGCATATCAATCACTCCATATCCACAACTACTTCCATCCAACATACTTATAAATAAACATACACACACATACAACGATCCCTCGACACACCCCGTAGTGATCGGCTTGGAGTTGTAAGGGCCTAATTTGCGGTCTTAGGACATCTCCCAGACCTTTGCGGTAGTTCCAAACAACTCCTACCCAAGTTCATTTTATTTAGACATCATATATTCATTTTATTAATTGGTTTTAGGTTCCGAAATCGTGGCTTTGATACCACTTTGTAACACTATCATATACCAAAGGGCCTTACCAAGACCTACCTTAGCAATTGGAGGTGCTACCATCTCGGTTACCCGAAGTAGTAAGCATCACAGTTACCATAATGAATTGGAAATATATAAATTATATAAATTAAAGTTACAAATTCCAAAACCTTAAATGAAAAGTGTATACAACCCAATATCATAAAATAAAGTTTACTAGTGATCAGCGGAAGCTATGACAAGATTTAAACTCAGCGACATCCCCTTCATCCTACAAGAGAGCTCAAGCAACCAAAACCTGCTAGATATCTAATCACCATCCCCGAATGCATCTCCACATGTTTTGTAACAACAAAAAAGTGGTCAGTCAACTGTACAATAAACATAGCCACAATAATAACAATAAACCATCCACACAATCTTGTAACAACACAATCTCCAACCTCCAAATACATTATCTGAGTCGTAGCCTAGATCTGCCAGGTAACCCATCGCAACAGGTACCCACACCGCCAGTGGGAGACAGCAGCCTTGCCAGCTAAGCCCCACTCATTGCAACGAGCAATCTCAGATCATTAATGTGCATATCTCTCTTGACAGGAGCCACAAGGGGCGAACATGGGGATGAAGACCATCTCTCAACAATGGCTTCACAATCAACAAAAATGATGCCAACAACAACCAATCTCCACAGTACTAACACAATAGGAAATTAAACAATCACCACAACAGTGGACAACAATCGTACAAAAGACTGAGTAGGGAAACCCTACCTTATTCGCAAATTCCGCAATCAATACAACAAGGCTAGAACTGTTCCTCTACGAAATCTCCACCTAACAATAATAATCAAGCAATTACTAAATATAATTGGACACTAACTAATCAATCCTAAAGAACCAACCCAATTAAGGTTTATAACAAATTGTCTTAACACGAAAAGGGTAGAAATCTAGGACTTATAAACTGATGGGCGCGCAAATTACGAAATCCAAACACCGAAATGATGGATCTTCGCTTGATACTTGATTAGGGTAATTAAGGAGTGAATTAGGTTGTAAAAGTGAATATGAAATGTTAATGACAACGGAAATGATAAATATATACTCCTTAATCATTCTAATCAAAACCGCGGAAAATAACCCGTCAAACCGGGTACTTGGACGAGTACCTGATGTACTCGGCCGAGTACGCCCTACTTGACCGAGTTCCTCACAACTCCACCGAGTGCACCTAAAACAGTAGCCTGTCTAAAAGCACTTGACGACCTACTCGGTCAAGTACAGCCAACTCGACCGAGTTCACTGAGTCCAGAATTATGTGGTATTACAGTCGTAGTGTTTAATAAGCGAGCACATCAAAATAGTCACCTGAACATCCAACAGGACCTACAAAAGATCTGAGATGACAAACCGCATAACACAAAATACGCACAAAGTAAATTAAACCTAAACCAGTTTTAAAATCAATAGTCAATCTCCTAAGCAAACATCGCACAAAGCAAATAGAAACAACAAAGACAAAAATGTTGGCCACCATACAAGCTTTAGGGCAATAGTAAACCATCAAAATCTAAAAGCAAATAGATGCAACTAAAATTCAAAAAGTCAAAAAGTCGGCTACCCAAATGAAGTTAAATTACGCACAAAGTAGTTTAAAATACAACATGCCATTTTCTCAGCGGACATCCTACATGGCAAATACAAACAACATAGATTAAAGGGAAGGCCACTAGCAAAGTTTTAAGGCAGTAGGAAACAATCAAACAGCTAAAAGCAGTAAATGCAACCTCAAGACAAAGTAGGCTATTGATGTAAAATTTTCACACTTTTTTTTTTTTAGAGATAATTTTTGCAGCGAAGTAAAAACGATATAAAAAAGATATGAATTAGCTAAGAAAATCTCGCAAGACCCCTCAACTAAGACTATAATTAAACTAGCAATCTCGCAAGACTACTCGAATAACTCGTTTTTTGTAATCTCAACCTCGCAAAGAATAAAGTTAACACGAATTCAACCTCGCAAGGAAGAAAACAGAAGATTAAACTCGCAAGTCTAACAAACACTTGAATTTTATTAATTTACGTGAAAATAACATAGTACACAAAAACTACGAAACTCCCTATTTACACTACTATGAAAACCTCAAATCGGTTCCATGACTCCTAATAAAATAATAAACTTTCTTAAACTAATTAGGAAGTTGTGGACAGCGGGCCGCCCACGGGGGCGCTTGGAGTGAAGGGGCTCGAAAACAAGCGTTTGCATTTTGTAAGGAGTCGCCACCAATTTTTATGGGAAATTGGAACCGTGCGAGTACCTCGTGTCATGTCAAGACACAAAGTAGTGACATGAACACTAAGCAATCGTTACCCTTAGCATTCTATGTCTAGAATGACTCTCGTGGATGCCAATGAACACGGGTGCTCACGGAGATCTGGAGTAAGGGGTGAGGGTACGTATTAGGAAGCTCTTTTGATCGAACACCTAATCCCGCCCGCCTCGATAGCGGCCTCTACTAATGATTAGGGAAGTTATTTATACTCGATATATTGTCGGCTATATGCATGCAATGCAACATCCATTAGATTAACCCTAACATATGAAAATTTACTAGGTCGGTTGACAATTAATTAGCAAACCATTGGGTCGAAGTTGGATTTAAATGCTCATTTACATGTGAAAACATACAAACAATAAAAGAAATACAATAATAATAAGTACAAATTACAATAATTACATTAATTACATTGAGATAGGCGATTTATGTCGAAAATACCATTAAAACGGATAGTTTGATAAAAGGAACAAGAAAATAAAAACAAAGAAATGCGAACAGGAATTAGCGTGATAATACGGATATTAGTTGATTAATACGTAGCTAACTAAACTAGGTCAAGGCAGAACAGGAGTTCAGGGACAGAATTCACCACTGAACAGCGCAAGAGAGAGATCGCGCCCCTTTGGAAGAGGCGCGGCGATTCTTTGCGTCTGTTCTAAGGGTGAGTTCTCGGCCGTGGCCGAATCGCTAGATTGTTAACGTTGATTGATAAATTAATGGATTGATTATTATTTTTAGACTCGGATGAAAGTGATTAATGGATTATTTACATATGATTAAGGTCATAAAACAGTAGAACATGGATGAGACGGAATTAAACGGATTAATTATGTGAAGGGTCGATGTTAATGAATGATTAATTAAACTAACGAACCGGATTAATTAGATTAAACATGATGAATGATGACGAATTAATGATGAACAATAAATAAACAGGTGCAAATTTATCAACAACGAATTCCAGAGACTCAATATGAACGAATTGAAACTCTAAAACCCGAAACTTGAATTTAATGACGAAAACCCGCAAATATTGATTATCTAGGATTTAAGTCGGAACAATGATGAATTGAGCATGTTAATGATGAATGAATAATTTATTAATGATTATGCGAACAAATTAACAGACGACAATTGAAAGCAAATAAGAACGAAAGACGAATTACAGAGGACGAAGAAGAAGAAAAGAAGCAGGAACTGCGGCAACCTCACGAAGAGGCGCAGCAGGTGCCGCGCTCCTTCGAAGAGGCGCAGCAGTTGCTGCGTCTTTTCTCGACGTCTGTCTACTGGAAATCCGCAAAAAGCAGGTTTTAAAGACGGTTTTAGAAATCGATTTTAATGGTGTTTCCGACATAAATCTTACAATTGTTATGCAATAATTAAAACACAATAAATAAAAGGAATATACACCCTCAGACTTACATGTTGACGGAACGAGATGAACTAAGAAGATCGATTAGTGATGCTCGACGCGAATGCAAGGAAAGAGTGCCCTCGTAAGAGGAAAACGATTTAACAAGTTGATTGATTAGATTGATTGAGTGTAGTGGTCAAATTGGTCGGTCATGCAACGGAAAGGCTGGTACCCGGAAAGATCCGAGCTTACGTGGTCGGAAGTCCAAGCACGTAGGCGCCAATTAGTAAGAACGAAGTCTAGAATGCAAAGGGAGAAGAGAAGGGCGGACACTCGCGTGAGAAATATGAGGAACGAGAGCTCCTATTTATACTAATCACGTGAAGGAATAGGGTTTCGGAGACTCTTTGGAAGTGAATCTCGGAAAGATATAAAAAAGATACGTAAATCATGCAAAGAAGGGCTCGGGAAGAGGCGCAGCGAGCCCACTGCGTCTCTTGGAAGAGGCGCAAAGACTGCCGTCGTCTATTCCCGTGAGGTTTCCTCCGCTAAGAAAGATTTCCGTGTTCAAGTTATGGTAGGACGGATTTAATTCGATTATCTTTTGAATATTACGGGATATTGTTTGCCAAAAGATAAAATTTGTGAATTATGGAATAGAAATATCCGGAACATTCCAGAACATTCTGACTCGGGATTTAACAGCTATTAGAAAATGGAGACGGTTTTTGACCCGGACTCCGAATGTACTCTAATTACTGCCAAAACGACCGTATTGGCGCGTAGATGACAGCTAAGAGGTTGATATTTGTATTTGAGCAATCACTTGACGATAATCTTACGAACTGTCACAAATCGTTCCGCGAATCAAACATGCGGCCCAATCATCACCGGGTGGTTTGCGAGGGGTGCAGAAACGAGGTGTCTACAGAGCCCCCACTTTGACTGAGGCTTGGACAAGGCGAAAGTCAAAGTATAGCCATCAGGTCAATCGAAGATTACAACCTGACGACTATGGCGACGCGAGGCGGCTCAAGGGGTTTGAGCCAAGGACCTGTCGTCGGGAACATTTTAGAGTCTGTCGACTATTGGGGAGGGTCGTTTAAAGTCCATTAGACTACGTAAGGAGGCTCGCCAGCCATAAGGAGAGATCATACCTGAGACTTCTTCTCGAGATGCTTTCGGAGGTGCATAGGAGCTAAGGTTTGAGCTTGGGAGCTAAGGGTAAGACCTAAAAGTTATATAAGGATTTGGCTAGGGTGTGGGACCCTAAAGGAAAGCATTGACGGGAAGGAGGTCAAATATAAGTTCAACCTAGAGGTAATTAAGTTTTGGGTATAGGAACTTCTGGAGAGCGACACCCTGTCGAACTCCGCGGGGAAACGAGAAATGTTGGAAGCAGCAGGACGTTGGTAGAAACTGCTGGGGGGAATCCGCTTGCGTTGGTCTCAAGCGAACTCAGGCCAGAAAACTTGAGGTTGAAGTTGAATTTGCTTGCGTCGGTCTCAAGCGGACTCTTGTTGGAGAATATGTCGATGACCAGGAACATCTTGATCGTCGAAAGAGAAAACCTTAAGTGAGCAGTACTGCAAAATACTACTGCGCCGGGTAGAATGGTTGAGCAATACTGCGAAATACTGCCGCGCGGGATAAAATGAATTTGGACGATACTGCAAAATATTGTCGCGCTGGATAAAATGCGGGCCGGAACGAAAAAAAAAAATCGTCGAAACGGACCAAAATGATAAAAATGTCATCGAGGAAGAGGCGCACCAAAGATGGGCCCACAAATAACGAACTCATAACGAATTTTCGAAAATTCACCAGGAGGGAAACAAAAGGAAGAGGCGCAGCAAGAGCTGCGTCTCTTGGAAGAGGCGCAGCACCTGCTGCGTCTGTTCCCCAAGTTGGCAATTCTGCGTAAAAACGCGAAATCAGAGGGGTTTTAATTTCATTATTTCGAAACACAATTCCTTCAATTTCTCTCTCGAATCTTCACCATTTTCGTCAAGGTTGGATTCAAAAGCTTGCTTGGAATATGACTAATCGAGGTATGTGCTTTAATCTTGCATTAATCACTCATTTTTGTCGAATTTTGAGCCGCAAATATTAGGGTTTTCGACCCTTTTGATCGAAAATTTGGGGCTTTTCCCCCAAATGGATTTGTCTTTGCCAAATTGACACTAGAAATGAGTAGTAGGCAATGTTAGGAACATAACCATGTATTTACTTCGAATTTTCATCAAGTTTTGAGCCCTTGAGCGAATTCTGAGACGGTTTCACAGCTAGATCATAAATTGCTTCGAAAATGGCCCTAGGATTGCCCATTTGTGATGAAATTTGATATTTTGGACCCTTGGATGATGGGTAAACTTCCTACCATCTCGGAAGTTTGGTTTGTGACAACTTTTGCAGGACACCCTTTTAGGGCATAATCGCCGTTATAGCGAAATGCTGCCGAATTTTCGACTCGAACTCGGAACTAGGCTTTGACTTGGACTTGACTTGACCCAATTCATCACATGAGTGATTGAATCGGTGGGAATATGGCCAAGGATGGCCAGAAAGGGGCGATTTCCGAGCCTTGAAGATTCGAAATACTACTTAACCAAGGCTTGTCATCATGTGATGCGGCCTGGATTTGCTTTAATCGTTGCAGGTGACGATGCTTCTACTTCTGGGAGAGATCCCATGGACATAGACGCCGCTGTTGTTGAGGAGGCTTTGGAGCAGGCCTTCACCGCTGCGGTGATGGCTGCTGCAGAGGAGGTTCCCGAGGAGGAGGCCGCGGACGAGGAGGAGATTCCGAGACGGGCCCATCTCGGACGAGGAGGTCGCCAGCTGAGAGGTGCTCCTGCGTGGGCTGAGACCTGGGAGAGTAGGCACCTTGTGTGGGCTGCAGAGGGTCACTTGTCCTACAGGACGGTGAAGAGCTTGGTAAACAGGAATTCCCTAACTCATTACCTATCCTTTTCTATTTTCGTTCAAATCTCTTTTAAACTTATTTCAAAACTAAAGATAGCTTTGTTTCACATCATAATAGGAGGCCGGGAACATCCGGTCGTTCTCGGGGTATACGACGGCGATGGAGCATTACGAGCGGCTGTCGGAGGAGGAGAGGGCCATGATCGAGCGCGGAGCGTTTGGTCCTCCGGTGCGCAGTCCGGAGGGATATCGTGAAGAGGAAGTTGCGGGCCAACCTTAGCCTGGTCCGCGCTTTCTTGGATCGATTCGGGATACGACTTCCACATTTCACCGCCTTTCGGTGAGGTGGGAGTCACCTTGAGGACTACGGCATGATTTCCGTCTGCCGTGGGGGACCGAGGAGATGACGTGGCGGAGACGGCATGAGGGCGGATTCGGCCGAGGCGAGGAGGTTGATCGGCTGGAACCCGTCGCCGAAGGCTGTGGCGGTGCTGCGGTTTGGTACCCAGTACCTATGTTCGAGATTACTTTGCGGGAAGACCCCGGCATCGGTGGTGATCGATGGGGGAGACGGCTCCTCCTCCTTGTCCGAGCGAGGGCTCGTCTGTGGCTTTGGTGGTTCTTGTCTTCGATCTATCTCGGAGACAAGGGTGAGAGGTCACGACGAAGCTTCTTCCCTTTCTTTCGACTGAGTTCCCTAGGGCGTTGGGGCCGGGTCATCATGGTTTCGCGGTCCTCATCCGCTTCATGAGGGCCATGGTTCGTCCGGAGTTGATGGAGAAGGGGACTTCTCCTGGCGCTGTCGGACCTGGGCTACTGTTGGAGGTATGAACCTTCTTTTGGACCAAAGTAAATTCTTTTCCTTTATCAAAGATCGAAAGATTGTCATTGACTATCCTGTTTTATAGGCGTGGGTGTACTCCTACTTTCCGAGCCTCGCGCCCAAGAGGACGGAGCCGTTGGAGAGGGCCTATCCCGTGGTGAGGGATTGGGTCATGTGCCGGACGAAGAGCAAGCGTTCTTCTCACAACGTCTACCGGCGGGATGTGAACGCCCTTCAGCCGAGCAGCGTGAGTATCCCGTTTGTATTCATTCATATTTTTGTCCTTTGCTTTAATTTGATCATAGGAATGACCTTTGCCTTCATATTGTCGCAGTGGGTGCCCAGACCTTGGGCGGAGTACGCTGGAGCGCCTCCTTTTGTCGCGGAGGTCCTTCGTCCTAGGAGCTCGAGTCGGCTGCTGTTGTGGACGTCGATGGGTCCTGTATGGTATCTGGGTGAGCGGTTAGCTCGTCAGTGCTTTCGGGGCGCGTTGACGGTTCCCATCGATCCTCCGAGGACGATGTTCAGGGAGCCTTCTGAGGCTGAGAGAGAGGCGGACTTAGCTGGTGCCGGTGGTGACGACCTTCTTCTCCCTGATGAGGATTACTCGGCGTTTCTTTACGGGAGGTTGGCCTATTGGCCGGTAGTGGTGAGTATCCTTTGCTTTCTTGATTGACTTCGAGAGTTACGACGAAAGATCATCGATTAATGAGAGTCGTTTGTCTTTGCAGGAGGTTGAGGCGGCGGGCATCGAGCCCCCAGTGTACCCCGAGACCCTCGAGTACACTGACGCCACTGGGAGGACGACGATCTCCGAGCTACGTGACTTTGATGTGGCTGTGACGGATGCTGGCCTAGACGACTGGCAGCATCTGATTCGGAGGGTGAGTTCCCATTTTGCACAGTTTTCGTGTAAGAACACATTTGACTGAACCTTGTTTAATTTGACGAGAATTTCCTTTTGAAATGCAGGTCGCGCCATCTCGGTTCGTGGCACTATGGAGGGTGGCCAACCGGCTACGAGCTACGGCCATTGAGGCACTCGTCGGCGGTCGAGGTCGTCAGGTATGAACCTTATACCCATTTTTTAGTCTCTTTTTTTGATTTTCCAATTGAGCTGATTGACATGAGCCAATTTGTTGCTGTTTTACAGGTCGACCGCGAGTCGGGACGGGAGTTGGCCCAGGCTCGGGAGGAGACGGCTCGTTTGTCGAGGGAGCTCGAGTTTCGGGATGCCGAGATCGCTGCTCTTATGGCGAGGGTCGCCGAGTTGGAGGGCGCTCAGCAGTAGCCTGTGTAGTTTTGTACATCTGATTTTGAACACTTTTTGGACTCGTTTTGGGGCGCAAGCCCCCAGTTTACTTGGATCTTTTTGACTTGTTTGGGGCGAAGCCCCCAGTTTGCTTGCACATTCGGACCTGTTTTGGGGCGAAGCCCCCAGTTTGCTTGTACATTTGCTTTTTTGTTGTATATACGATGGCCTGAGTGCCTTTTGCTGTTGGGTTGTGTTGTTTGTACCTGCAGGTTAGTTCTTGAACAGGTTTGGTAGACAACGGTTTACGCCGTCATGCTGCCGGAATTTACATAGAAAAAATCACGCAACACATACATTTTATATACACATAAGGCCTTTAATTAGTGCAAAATGAGACTCAAAAGGACCCCAAAAAAATGCAAAAATTTTGCCGGAAATGTTTTGCCGGGAATGACCGGCCGGTAGGGAGGGCTACCCCCTAAAAAAAAAAAAGAAAAAAAAACTATAAGTTAGAAAATGGAGAAATATAAATATTTGAAATTTTATTAAAATGAAAATAATAAATTAATTATGTCAAAAAAGAAATGATTTAAAGTGTGTTAAAATGGTGGAAGTGTTGATGTCGCCTCGAAATGTGTGCCCGCGAATTTAGGAAACCTGAAGCATGGTAGATTTTTCGGATTTACCAAAATAAAATCCCGTAGGAATAGGAAATTATTCGATATAGGATTAGGAAAGATCCAAACACGGAAATCACAGAAATCTAGTCTGGGGAAGAGGCGCAAAGACGAGTCGTCCCTTTGAAGAGGCGCGGCAGGCCGCGCTGTTCCCGTGAAGGTCGGTTACGACGGATTTTTGGAAACAAAGCAATTGGTATAAATAGAAGCGTCGACTAAGCTTTAAATTATATAATTCTTCCGTCTCTTCTTCGTCGCCTCACATAAAATTCTCAAAACAAATTTTCAAGAGAAAATCATGAATACTTTGGAGATCCGCTTGAAGGAATGGACCAATGAATTTTCGAACACGGAGAAGCATGATATGGGTGCTTATAACCTTGGGTCTTTGTTGAGTTTGAAACTCATTAAGGTTGTAAAACCGTTCTTGGATGCTTGCCTTGATTACATCGGGATCCAAATTATCATGTTTTTGCGTTCCCAGGAGGTGATATTTGTCCTTTTCCGGAGGAAATTGCTGCTATTGGCGGGTGGGACCCTGAACATTTACCTGCTATCCCTTCTACTGCTCAAGGGTATAAGAGTAAGTTTAGAGATTTGCTTGGACTTACTAGGCTCGAAGTGGATCGTCTTGTTACTTCGAAAGGCGTGCGGATGTTGGATTTTATAGATCGATTCATCAACGGGGCCGACCCTCTTGTCTCTTATGTTGCTAGAAGGAGAGCGTTTGGCTTCTGTTTGCTTCATGTATATGTCTTTCGGGGACATGTTGACGAAGAACTGCGAGGTGACCCCGTCTATTGGGTCTTATTGAGCAAATGGAGTCGCGCAGAGCCCACTTGTCTATGCTTAGGGAGATTATTTTGGGCTTGGATAATAGGAAATCCAACCGCGATCTTCCATTTTTGGGGAGTCCCGTCATCCTACAGGTAAAAGACACCCTCCGTTCTTTCTTTTTTTTTTTTTTTTTTTTTTTTTTTTTTTTTTTTTTTTTTTTTTTTTTGTTTTTTTTTTTTTTTTTTTTTTTTTTTTTTTTTTTTTCTTGGTGTCTAATACCTGCTTTTGGTAGGTTTGGCTTATGGAACGGCTCCGACTGCTCGAGCCCCCAGTTCATGCACTTTCCTATCATTCCCGTATGATTGCGATGAGGACGCGGTTGTACATGGTGGACTTCACCCGAGTCTGCGACTACTTTTGGAAGAACAAGTCAAGACCGATGATGGCCCTTTGATCGGGTGGGTTGTACCGTGGTGGCACCTCAAGTCCATCACAGAGTGTCTTCTCTGGATCCCACTAGGTCCGTGCGCATCCCTGGATTGGAGTTTATGGTGTGCATCTTTCCCGAGAGGTTGATGAGGCAAGTTGGTCTCAAGCAAATGATCCCCGTGCTTGACACTCCCCAGATCGCTATGGCGCCGACTACCGAGAGCCGAAGAGAGTGGGCTATGAAGTGGGCCCAAAGAAACATGTGGTTCTTGAGCTTCTCCGCCAATGCTTTGTGGGTGTCGATTCCTATCGAGGTGGAGAAAGGCTGCAACTTCGGAGGAGCGTGAAAGACTGAGGAAGCGTGAGCCCGTTGACTACAAGGTGCGCGAGGGAGAGAAAGAGAAGGAGAAGCATCTAATCGAAGGAGAAGCGAAGCGGGTTTCAAGTCATTCATCCTTCAAAGAAATCGAAGACTACTCCCGTCGCGGAGATGGTGGTTGGCCGAAATGGAAGAGTCAGGCCTCGAGAAAGACCGTTGGTGATTAGGTCTGAAGTGGTGCAAGAGCGCCCGGCTCGAGGTCGTGACAAGAAATATGACAAGACTGACAAGGGCAAGGGGAAGATGGAGGAATAGCCCAAGTCTTATTATTATTATTTGATTATTATTATTATTGTTGTAATAAAAAGGAGGGATTTTTAGAATCCTAGCCCATCTATTTTTATTATCTGTCGTATTATTATTATTAGAATTTGAATGAATGAAATAAAAAATGGTTATGAAACCGTTGGTATTTTCTATAATTATCCTTGTCGAATTTCAAGTGCAATGCAAATGTCCTTCTATTTACATTTTAAATATAACGGTGGGTTGAATCCCGTGAAGGATTGCCTACGTATTCACTTAGAAAAAAGCGAAATCAAACCCTTGCGCGTAGTTCGAGTAAATGTAAAAGGATAATTGTTCGAAGCAAGAGCTTGTAATGAACGTAGAAAATAAGCATGAGCTTTGCTTACTCGGGAGGTGCGAATTTAGTTTGTGTGATGATATGAGGATGACAAGTTTGCCAAGATGCAAGAGCATAGTGACATTCAAATAGGCCAGGGGCCGTTCATTTAGTGCCACAAGAGCGACACTTAGGTTTACGCGAGGCGCGTTTTTGTTCTATCCTAGGCATAGTATCGTTTCAGTTGGTCGAGATTTGTGGGGTTTAAAAACTCATTCTGTGACACCCTCAATTATTGCGGAAAAGTAAACACGTAATTCTACAGAAAAACTGGTAGGATATGTTTGTAATTGGTTCAATTAGCCAAAACCTGTAATTTCAAAAATTTTCTAAACCAATCACAACATTTCCAACATTCCCAAGAGGCGGGTGCCAAAACCTGCAATGCTAACGAACTACTTTACATGCCATAGCTAACGATAAGAAAATGTAATGATACAAACCCAAAATAGAAAAGGGAGACATATGTCCCTAAAATGTATGTGACATAAAAAGGGTTTAAGGTCACAATGAAATAAAACCAGTCTAGGTCCCAAGGTTACTTTGCTCGCTAGCTCGTCCATGTACCCCCTATATGCATCACCTACCTGTCATTCGCATTTTATACAAATACGAAAGCCACAGTCAGTGGGGAGTAACTCCGAGTTCTCCCAGCCACGAAATGTCATAATTAATATAACATGTAAACATAAGAATATGAATACGAATCACACACTGCCTTAGCATATAGATGCTAAGGCAATCGTGCTTATCATGTGAACAACAATATAAAAACACTTAGTCCTAGCATGTGAATACTAGACCGACTCATACTACACTATCATGTGGATCACATAACATCCAGGAATCCAAACTCTATCAACCATAGCCGGCTTGCATCTCACCTTCTATGATTCATAGAATCACCATACAAGAAAGGGCAATATATCAAAGACAGGCATAAGTTCTTAGCACCGTCAATAGTCACTTTGTAACTCAAGTCTATACCACGAGGTAGGGAAGGTAATCGAACCGGTATCTTGGCTCAGCGGTTACTATTAAGAAAACATGGCCAAGAGACAACACAACCCTAGCCTAAAATCTGCGCAGACCTAGACATGCGGATACACACCACCGCACCCAAGACTCACAACTTTTTTTAAAACAAAGTGAAGTGAGTACCCTAAGGACACCACCGAAGGGTCGGCTAGTACTTAAGCTGACCCCATACTATCAAAATTAGTACCTGAGGTCATGCCCCAACTTGGATAAACATCCACTAGTCAGAAACACAAAGGCTATCAAGCAAAGAACATATACTCGTCAGAGACTATAAAGACCTATCTATGATGAAGGCCGAAATACTCACCTAGGACCTAGTCACAGCTAGTCCCAGCTTGAATATTTTAGCCCACACCACCCAAAACTCACCACATAAGTCAAGTAAGACACCCACTTAACCTTAAGAGGGCAAAAAGTCCTACTTACCAACATAAATTCTAACATTCTATCATGTGAAAGCTATATAAATGTCTATTTACAGCATACAATCCCAACAGTTTCTCAATAAGAATTCAATACTAATTTCCAATCCTAGCAATTATAACAATAAAAAAGGCTTTAGGGAAAACTAGGGCCATTACTACAAAATAAGAAGCTATTTAAATTCAACTAACTAAATAAGAAACTATTTAAATTCAACTAATTACACATGTGAAATAGAGATATAATAAATGGCCTAAAACAAGAAAAAGGCCGATTATCTAATTCATTCAACCGAATTTTTACCCGCAACCCCAGCCCTGCGGCGACAGTGCGGGTTAAATTGCGGCTGACCAATCACTCAATTAACTGACATCGCATCAGTCAAAGGGACTAAGGCTCAGTTTTCGGCACAATCAACAAAACATTACAATTATCACTATAAAATTCATTTTGCTATTTCCAATTTCTATCATGTGAGAAATGAAAGTAAATCATTATCAATCACTTAAACACTTAACAATCAACAGGCACACATTAACTACTAATGTGACATTTATTCGTCGAGTAACTCGGAATAGTTACCTTACGCTAGCAAAGAGACAAGTAATAAACTTGAGAAAGCTTCTAAAACCCAAAATTACTCTTCCTCTTCAACCACATATGAGCCACCTAAAATAATTATGTGAAAGGACGATATTAACGAATTATCTTTATATAAAATATGAGACGAAAATTAATTTAATTATATTTTAAATAAACCAAACTAGCGTCAAAACAATTAATAGATACGGCCCAAACTCGCGACTTAGCTGGCCACGCCTAGGCCACGGCCAGGCCACGGCCGGCCACACGCCTAGGCCACCCTTATAAAAGTCACTCTCGTCCCAAAAATTAATTCAACCTCAACTCTCTACCCCATCTCTCTCATTACTCCGTCCTACTCATTACTCCGTCTCATAACATAATACTCCATTTCTCAGAAATGCCAGCTAACACTACCATCCTAACTTTATTAGGTAACTACAATTCCCATGGATGGCAAACTAATACTACCATCCTTACATCATTAGGGAAATACCATTCCCAAAGAAGCCAGCTAATACTACCATCCTTAAATAATCTAGGTAACTAATCCTAATCTAAATGTAACACTTATAGCCCTTTATTCAGTTTGTCTTGTATACCATGAGTGCATAAAATTAATCGCAGCACACTTATGATGATGCCAAGTACAACAACACTAAACACACTTTCCAAAATTATGACCCTTCTACAAGTCTACAGCACACATCTATCTAGCAAAACAATAGCCCAAATCGTAAAGACGGAAGTACGCTTAGTAGCTCCCCTACCCACTTCATCCAGAATATTGATTCTAATCCAATAATTTCCAACCTAATTCATAATTTACCAATACTAGTTACAATACCCATTAACATATTTCAGTGCCCCCCTAAAATCGGTAACCATATTTCGACAATTTTGTCAGACAATTAACCCCATCTTGCCAATAATATAATGACAGTATAGAAAACAAATATAATAACTACGGATAAAATTAATAATCGCAACTAAAATAGAGCATACAAAATGAGGAAAAGTATAAAGAACCAAGCTGTCTTTTAAGACGACCTTTTTGAAAACTCACCAAAACTCAAACTTAATTACCTTAAAAGAACGAGGAAGGGACGAGGAAGCTAATGGTACAAAAATTACGGAATTTGGTTGAGAATGGAGGCGGGATCTGGGTTTTGAATGATCGGAAAATAGTGTACGGTTGAATGTTGTTGTTGCTGCTGATTCCCTCAACGAAAAAGAAAGAAAGAATGAAGGGGGGTGGGGACGTGGGATTTTAATAATAATAATAATAATAATGAGACACCAGCTAGCTTGCTAGCTTCTAATTATACGTACGTTTCTTCATCGTTAAGTAATTTCACTCGTTTTTAAAATCGTCTCGAGTTAATAAAATCGGTTTTTAGAAAAAGTTTCATTAATAAAACGGAATTAATAATAAATAAATTTAATGAGTGAAAATAAAATAAACTCAGCTAGTTAACGTAAATAATACAAAATTAGCTCGAATCGGAATTATTAGCGATTTTTACGAAACTAACGGATATTAATAAAAATTGCTAATTTAGTGAAATAAGCTCAAAATAGCTAATTGGACGGTTTTGTTCCCAAAATCCATCTCGGGTTTACTTAAAACAACCTTCATAAGGACTCGTAAAGAAACGGAAATTATTAAATAAATAAACCCGAACTAACTTCAATAAATTCGAATTAACTTTAAATAAACTTATTAATGATTATTAAATTTAACGTAACGAATTATAATGAAATTAATTAATTAGCTGAGAAAATAAATATATAAATTGTTAACCAACGAAATTAAATATAAAGTAGCAATTAAAAGAATTTTATCCAACTTATTAAAATACGGGGTGTTACAATCACCCCATCTTTTAAAAAGTTTCGTCCTCGAAACTTGAAAGTATAAATGGAAGGTTATGAAAATAAAACTGAAATTGGAATCGGTAACCAAACCATTTTAAAGGTTATTTATCGTAAGAATCAAAATTCTTTCAAAAGTTTCAACTAAAATTTTCCGACAGAACCAGACTCTCATCAGAGGAACGGAAGTGTTCTCGTTACGTATTCAAGAACATCTCATTCCAAATCAAAGATAAGGTCAAAAGGCAAATCATTTGTATAAATCAAAAATCAAAATACCTTCAAAAACATTAATGAAGAGTTTTCAAAAATATAAGTCTCATTCATGGAACGGAATTGCTCTTGTCGTGCACACAAGAACGCTAACTTTCCAAGTCAGAGACAAATTTAAAACAAAAACTATTCGCCGACAATCGTAGAACAAGTTATCAAACGTTTCCAATAACTAGTTCTAACATCCGATCAACGTTAAAATCAAAATAAGAGAAAGGTAATCTTCTCAAGTGTTCTTTTGCAAAAAGCCAAAGTAGAAATAAAGGTTTCACCTTTAAACTAAAAGGGGAGTTAAATTCCGGAAATATAATATTAAACTTTGACAAAGAAGTCATAAATAGATCAAGGTTAATAGAAATTGGATAAAATTTAAAGAAATTTCGGGTCTAGAAATTAAAATTACGATAAATGAGTTTATATTCAAGGAAGGAATAGGGAACTAAATCAAATTTTCATTTTCAAGTCTTCAAAAATAGGTTAGGTTTGCAGAAGTGACATAAACTTTTAAGAATGAATCAAAACTGGTAGCTTGAAAGTTTAGAAGTTGTACAAAAAGGAAAGTAACTTAGATAGCATAAAAACAAAGTATGTTAAGAGAGCTCAAACTTAAGCCACAAGAGAGCTATAATGACTTTCATAGGGTAAAAATTGAAGTCTAAATTACAAGGATGTCAAAGATAGAGTTTCACCAGATACGAGTGTCAAACTTAAAGGAGGAGCAAGATGAAGCGAGGAAAGAAGGTATGAACGGTAACGCTCATGATCAAGGAGAAAAGAAAATTAGACAAGAAGGAAACGCCAAGTACTCGAATCTCAAATAACAACATCAGCCTAAACGGTTTCGAAAACTTCCCAACGACAAAACTTATGACCAAAACACTTCCAAGGATTTCCTCAAATCATTTATGTTACTTCATCCTAATTTATCCCCTAAAACATGGTACTCCTCTGTAAGTGTGACTTCATCACTCCAAATCCCCAAACATCCACCAACATCTTCCACAAGATCAAGGTCAACTGGTCAAGGTTTCCAACAAAGCTATACTCATATCCAACTAGTGTCAACCATGGGTTTCTCAAAAAGTAAAACCCTCAATCAAAAATCCCAACACCAGGCTCTAAATTCCCAGAAAAGGTTCCTCAAATATTCCACAAAGTTCTCATTTCAAAATAAGGTAGTAGCATGCCAACCCAAAGTCTGAAAAATCAATAGAATCTCGAGCCCTTCTATCCTTTCTAGTTACCAAAACAAGTGCTAAGACTTCCCAACAATGTAGCTTACTCTCACTCTCATACCATTCTTCAAGTAGTAATCAATATCACTCACTTAAACCAACCAATAATCCCACATTTAACATTTCTCACATGGGGACACAAACATTAAACCCTCATATCCAAGGCAACTACCAACGTTAATCCCAAACTTGACTTAGTCGATCCTATATCCTCAATTTCACCATTCAATTTTATCCACCTTAGGTCAAGTACTAAGCACTAGTATCCCAAACATAAACAACAAAGCCAAGTTCTATAACTTTAATCACCTAGGCAACTCATTCCTAACACAAAGAATCTACCAATCAATTATACTCACTTTGTCAAGGAACTAGGTATAAGAATCACTAAGTATGTCTCATCACCTTACCTAAGTCTTTCCATCATCAAATCCTCTCAATACCAGGAAAGGGTCAAACACAAGCAATCTCCTCAAGAGTCAAGTTTTTCAACCAAGGTCAACATTCCTCAAAAGGAAGAGTACTATCAAATGGCGTTAAGGGAAGATAAGTAAGGAACAAAGGACAAGTTAGGAGTACAAGCGTAGCTTTTAAAGTAAAACAGAAGGGAGTTTAGAAGGAGGATAAGCACCAAGAGATTAAGAATAAGGCGAGATACAAAAAGAACGAGAAACATCTTCAAGGAAGTAGAAGCATTCTTCAAAGGTTGAACAAATCTTCAATCCTCTGCAATAGGCACTAAATCTTGATCTTCTTAAAATATAAGTGTCCTTTCAATGGAACGGAGATACTCTTGGCGATCACTCAAGAACATCAATATTCCAATTCAAAGACATAAAAATACATTTTTACACCAACAAATGATAAAACTAATTATCAGACGTCTCCAATAACAAGCTTTAACACTAATTGACGTTAAAACCACTGAAAAACATTAAAATATTTTCAAAACCTTTAGTTCAAATTTTTTTTTAAAAAGGGCAATAACTCCATTAACTATAAATAAGTTTACGGTCATTGATCTAAGAACGCAACAATTATTAAATGACAATCAACAAACATGTTAGTACCTAACAAAGAGCAAACACAAAGAGACTACAACATAAGATCCTAAATCTACCCATCCTACCCGTCTCTCAAGTTTATTATTTTAAGGTCAAGTTATTTATTTTGGGGTGCACAAACGTGCGTCGGGAGCAAATATGCTCTGATACCAACTGTGACACCCTCAATTATTGCGGAAAAGTAAACACGTAATTCTACAGAAAAACTGGTAGGATATGTTTGTAATTGGTTCAATTAGCCAAAACCTGTAATTTCAAAAATTTTCTAAACCAATCACAACATTTCCAACATTCCCAAGAGGCGGGTGCCAAAACCTGCAATGCTAACGAACTACTTTACATGCCATAGCTAACGATAAGAAAATGTAATGATACAAACCCAAAATAGAAAAGGGAGACATATGTCCCTAAAATGTATGTGACATAAAAAGGGTTTAAGGTCACAATGAAATAAAACCAGTCTAGGTCCCAAGGTTACTTTGCTCGCTAGCTCGTCCATGTACCCCCTATATGCATCACCTACCTGTCATTCGCATTTTATACAAATACGAAAGCCACAGTCAGTGGGGAGTAACTCCGAGTTCTCCCAGCCACGAAATGTCATAATTAATATAACATGTAAACATAAGAATATGAATACGAATCACACACTGCCTTAGCATATAGATGCTAAGGCAATCGTGCTTATCATGTGAACAACAATATAAAAACACTTAGTCCTAGCATGTGAATACTAGACCGACTCATACTACACTATCATGTGAATCACATAACATCCAGAATCCAAACTCTATCAACCATAGCCGGCTTGCATCTCACCTTCTATGATTCATAGAATCACCATACAAGAAAGGGCAATATATCAAAGACAGGCATAAGTTCTTAGCACCGTCAATAGTCACTTTGTAACTCAAGTCTATACCACGAGGTAGGGAAGGTAATCGAACCGGTATCTTGGCTCGCCTGGTTACTATTAAGAAAACATGGCCAAGAGACAACACAACCCTAGCCTAAAATCTGCACAGACCTAGACATGCGGATACACACCACCGCACCCAAGACTCACAACTTTTTTAAAACAAAGTGAAGTGAGTACCCTAAGGACACCACCGAAGGGTCGGCTAGTACTTAAGCTGACCCCATACTATCAAAATTAGTACCCGAGGTCATGCCCCAACTTGGATAAACATCCACTAGTCAGGAACACAAAGGCTATCAAGCAGTGAACATATACTCGTCAGAGACTATAAAGACCTATCTATGATGAAGGCCGAAATACTCACCTAGGACCTAGTCACAGCTAGTCCCAGCTTGAATATTTTAGCCCACACCACCCAAAACTCACCACATAAGTCAAGTAAGACACCCACTTAACCTTAAGAGGGCAAAAAGTCCTACTTACCAACATAAATTCTAACATTCTATCATGTGAAAGCTATATAAATGTCTATTTACAAAGATACAATCCCAACAGTTTCTCAATAAGAATTCAATACTAATTTCCAATCCTAGCAATTATAACAATAAAAAAGGCTTTAGGGAAAACTAGGGCCATTACTACAAAATAAGAAGCTATTTAAATTCAACTAACTAAATAAGAAACTATTTAAATTCAACTAATTACACATGTGAAATAGAGATATAATAAATGGCCTAAAACAAGAAAAAGGCCGATTATCTAATTCATTCAACCGAATTTTTACCCGCAACCCCACCCTGCGGCAGTGCGGGTTAAATTGCGGTGACCAATCACTCAATTAATCGACATCGCATCGATCAAAGGGACTAAGGCTCGATTTTGGACAATCAACAAAACATTACAATTATCACTATAAAATTCATTTTGCTATTTCCAATTTCTATCATGTGAGAAATGAAAGTAAATCATTATCAATCACTTAAACACTTAACAATCAACAGGCACACATTAACTACTAATGTGACATTTATTCGTCGAGTAACTCGGAATAGTTACCTTACGCTAGCAAAGAGACAAGTAATAAACTTGAGAAAGCTTCTAAAACCCAAAATTACTCTTCCTCTTCAACCACATATGAGCCACCTAAAATAATTATGTGAAAGGACGATATTAACGAATTATCTTTATATAAAATATGAGACGAAAATTAATTTAATTATATTTTAAATAAACCAAACTAGCGTCAAAACAATTAATAGATACGGCCCAAACTCGCGACTTAGCCAGGCCACTGCCTAGGCCACGGCCAGGCCACGGCCAGGCCACTGCCTAGGCCACCCTTATAAAAGTCACTCTCGTCCCAAAAATTAATTCAACCTCAACTCTCTACCCCATCTCTCTCATTACTCCGTCCTACTCATTACTCCGTCTCATAACATAATACTCCATTTCTCAGAAATGCCAGCTAACACTACCATCCTAACTTTATTAGGTAACTACAATTCCCATGGATGGCAGCTAATACTACCATCCTTACATCATTAGGGAAATACCATTCCCAAAGAAGCCAGCTAATACTACCATCCTTAAATAATCTAGGTAACTAATCCTAATCTAAATGTAACACTTATAGCCCTTTATTCAGTTTGTCTTGTATACCATGAGTGCATAAAATTAATCGCAGCACACTTATGATGATGCCAAGTACAACAACACTAAACACACTTTCCAAAATTATGACCCTTCTACAAGTCTACAGCACACATCTATCTAGCAAAACAATAGCCCAAATCGTAAAGACGGAAGTACGCTTAGTAGCTCCCCTACCCACTTCATCCAGAATATTGATTCTAATCCAATAATTTCCAACCTAATTCATAATTTACCAATACTAGTTACAATACCCATTAACATATTTCAGTGCCCCCCTAAAATCGGTAACCATATTTCGACAATTTTGTCAGACAATTAACCCCATCTTGCCAATAATATAATGACAGTATAGAAAACAAATATAATAACTACGGATAAAATTAATAATCGCAACTAAAATAGAGCATACAAAATGAGGAAAAGTATAAAGAACCAAGCTGTCTTTTAAGACGACCTTTTTGAAAACTCAGTCAAAACTCAAACTTAATTACCTTAAAAGAACGAGGAAGGGACGAGGAAGCTAATGGTACAAAAATTACGGAATTTGGTTGAGAATGGAGGCGGGATCTGGGTTTTGAATGATCGGAAAATAGTGTACGGTTGAATGTTGTTGTTGCTGCTGATTCCCTCAACGAAAAAGAAAGAAAGAATGAAGGGGGGTGGGGACGTGGGATTTTAATAATAATAATAATAATAATGAGACACCAGCTAGCTTGCTAGCTTCTAATTATACGTACGTTTCTTCATCGTTAAGTAATTTCACTCGTTTTTAAAATCGTCTCGAGTTAATAAAATCGGTTTTTAGAAAAAGTTTCATTAATAAAACGGAATTAATAATAAATAAATTTAATGAGTGAAAATAAAATAAACTCAGCTAGTTAACGTAAATAATACAAAATTAGCTCGAATCGGAATTATTAGCGATTTTTACGAAACTAACGGATATTAATAAAAATTGCTAATTTAGTGAAATAAGCTCAAAATAGCTAATTGGACGGTTTTGTTCCCAAAATCCATCTCGGGTTTACTTAAAACAACCTTCATAAGGACTCGTAAAGAAACGGAAATTATTAAATAAATAAACCCGAACTAACTTCAATAAATTCGAATTAACTTTAAATAAACTTATTAATGATTATTAAATTTAACGTAACGAATTATAATGAAATTAATTAATTAGCTGAGAAAATAAATATATAAATTGTTAACCAACGAAATTAAATATAAAGTAGCAATTAAAAGAATTTTATCCAACTTATTAAAATACGGGGTGTTACACATTCCCATCTAGGTCTGTGATTCTAACCGCACCCCCTGGGAGTATGGATTTGACTAGATATGGTCCGGCCCAATTAGGTTTGAATTTTCCCCTCGGGTCGACAGGTAAAAGAGCTCTAACCGATTTGAGTACTAAGTCTCCTTCTTTGATGTTTCTTGGCCTAACCCTTTTGTTGAAAGCTCGTTTGATACGTGCTTGGTATGTTTGGACATTATGTAAGGCACGTAGCCTACGCTCATCCAGGAGGATGAGTTCTTCATATCTATCTTTCTTCCAATCGGCTTCCGGGATTTGACTCTCTAGGAGGATGCGTAGAGACGGTATTTCGAGCTCGACTGGTTGTACGGCTTCCATGCCGTAGGTCAAATAGAAAGGAGTAGCCCCAGTGGGCGTCCTGACTGATGTACGATACCCCCACAAAGCGAAGGGTATTTTGCTTGGCCAATCTCTGTAATTGTCAGTCATTTTCTTGAGGATTGTGACGACATTCTTGTTAGCCGCTTCTACCGCGCCGTTAGTCTGTGGTCTATAGGGCGAGGAGTGATGATGCTTGATCTTGTATTTGGCCAGCAATTGTTCGGTTTCGGCTTGGAAGTGGGACCCATTATCGCTGATGATCTCATGTGGGCAACCATATCGACAGATGATGTTGTTCTGTATGAACTTTGCCACATTTTTAGCTGTAAGAGCGGTGTAGGAAGCCGCTTCTACCCACTTGGTGAAGTAGTCAATTGCTACTAGGATGAAACAAAGACCTCTGTTCCTACCGGGGTTATTTTCCCAATTATGTCAATCCCCCATGCGGAGAATGGCCAAGGAGATGTCATCGTATAGAGCAACGAAGGAGGGACGTGTTGTACATTCCCGAAGATTTGGCAGTTGTGGCAATGCCTCACATATTTGATGCAATCGGATTCCATTGTGGTCCAATAGTACCCTAGACGTGTGATTTTCTTTGCCATCATAGGCCCGCTCATGTGAGGACCGCATTCTCCATCGTGGACTTCCTCCATCACCTTTCGTGCCTGTGAATGATCAAGGCAACGTAGAATTACACCAAGAGGTGTTCTTTTGTACAATTCTCCTTGCATTAGGATGTATTGGGAAGCTAGTAGGCGTATAGCTCGTTGTCCCCTTTTGTCCATATCTAGTGGATAGGTACCATTAAGCTTGAAGTTTAGGATTGCTTGGAACCAGGGTTCTTGTATGATTTCTTCTTCATCGGTAATCTGATGGACATATGCCGGCTCCGACCGTCGTTCAATACACAAAGGCATTTCCATCATGTAATCTGGCATGTTTATCAGAGATGCGAGTTTTGCAAGAGCGTCCGCAAATTGGTTTTCTTCTCGAGGTAGGTGTAAGTAGGTTACATGATCAAAGAATTGAGCCACTTGGTCTATCCTAGCTTGATAGGGTGCTAGGCTTTCGCTTCGGATCTTCCAGGATCCCGTAACTTGGTTGATGATCAGTGACGAATCCCCGTGCACTCGTAGGTTTTTGATGCCTAAGCTTACTGCCGCTTGTAGTCCGATGAGACAAGCTTCATATTCTGCAGCGTTGTTTGTCACCTCGAAGTCGAGTTTGACAGCAATCGGTGTATGCTCACCTTCAGGAGAAATGAGCAACACTCCTATCCCAAATCCTCTTAGGTTTGATGCTCCATCAAAGTATAGATCCCAAGAGTCTACATCAGTTTGAAGTATATCCTCGTCGGGAAATGACCAAGTATCTATGGTTCGTGCGTCGTTGATGGGATTTTCTGCGAAGAATTCGACGACGGCGCGACCCTTTATAACTTTCAGTGGCACATATTTGAGGTCAAATTCTGAGAGCATCATGGTCCATCTTGCCAGACGTCCGTTGAGAACGGGTTTCTCGAAGAGGTATTTGAGTGGATCCATTTTGGAGAATATCTTGACAGAGTAGCTAAGCATGTAGTGACGTAGCTTCTTTGTTGCCCACACAAGAGCGAGGCATGTCTTTTCGAGTTGTGAGTATTTACACTCGTATTCCAAGAACTTCTTACTTAGATAGTAAATAGCTCTTTCTTCACTTCCTACGGTTTGAGCTAGCATAGCGCCCATGGCGGTTTCGATTCACCGTGAGATATAAACCAAGGGGTTGATCTCGTTGTGGCGGCATGAGCACTGGTGGTTTAGCCAATATCTCCTTGATTCTGTCGAACGCCTTCTGACAATCATCATCCCACATGGTGTGGTCTGTTTTCTTGAGTTTCTTGAAGATAGGCTCGCAAATCATCGTAAGTTTCGATATGAATCGACTTATGTATTGCACTTTTCCCAGGAATCCTCGACTTCTTTTTCTCGTTTGAGGTTGTGGCATTTCGATCAGAGCTTTGATTTTGGAAGGATCTATTTCTATGCCTCGTTGGCTAACGACGTATCCTAGGAGTTTGCCAGATGTCACTCCGAATGTGCACTTTTGAGGGTTGAGTCTCATGTTGTACTTCCGTAGCCTTGCGAAGAACTTGCGAAGGTTCGCAATATGTCCCTCTCTTTCCTTGGATTTGACGATCATGTCATCCACATATACCTCGACTTCTTTATGCATCATATCATGTAAGAGTGTAGTCGCGGTGCGTTGGTATGTAGCTCCGGCGTTGATTAATCCGAACGGCATTACTGTATAGCAATAGGTTCCCCATTGGGTGACGAACGCGGTTTTGTGCATATCTTCCATGGCCATTTTGATTTGGTTATAACCCGCATATCCATCCATGAAGGAAAGTAACGCGTGGTCCGCAGTATTGTCTACCAATATGTCAATGTGAGGTAGAGGGAAGTCATCTTTTGGGCTTGCTTTGTTCAAGTCCCTAAAGTCAACACAAACTCGGATTCTCCCATCCTTTTTGGGTACGGGTACTATGTTAGCAACCCAGTCAGAATACTCGGAAACTTTGATGAACCCGGCTTTGAATTGCTTGTCAACTTCTTCCTTAATCTTTAGAGCCCACTCTGTTCTCATTCGTCGAAGCTTTTGTTTCACAGGTTTGAAACCTGGCTTAATCGGAATCCTATGTTCGGCGATATCCCTGTCGATCCCTGGCATGTCTTTGTAGGACCAAGCGAAAACGTCTTTGAATTCATTTAGGAGGTCTATGAAGTCGGCCCGTTCGGTAGAGCTCAAGGTAGTCCCTATCCTAAGTTCTTTGGGTTCTAGTTCAGTTCCTACATTGATGGGTTCGGTGTCCTCAATTACAGGTCCCCCTTCCCCTTCCTGTAGTATTTCTTTGGCTACGTAGGGAGGTATCTCGGTCAAGTCTGGGTTTTGGTCATCCTCAGTATCATCATAAACAGAATTGCACTCAAGATAACGCAAAGAGTAAGCAGAACCTGATTTATTCATATTAAGATTTGAGTAAAGTTGAAACAAAGAAGCCAACTGATCCATGGTCAGTGGCGGCAAAGGGACAGTAATTGGGGCATTTCCCGAACTACTGTGACTACTTGAAAACAAGCTAGGAGAAACGAAGGGAGTGGGGTTGACGACAGGAATAGACTCTCTAATGACTTCTCTAGACTTTGACTCTGACTCCGACTCCGACTCTGATTCGAACTCGTCGTCTTCTGGTTCTTCTTTGAACATCTCTCCTTCTCCAGTGGTGAGCTTGAAGAGTCTTCCTTGATTGTTAGTCCATTTGATCGATTTTCTCCACCCTTTCTGCTGCTTTGTGTCGATTTCTGTGATCAAGGCGGTGGGGTTGAAGCGATCGTCTTGAAGTATCGTAGTAATGATCTCATCCTGCGCGGCCCTAACAAATCGGTCCTCTCCAAACAGGAGGCTAACAGCTTGTTCGTCTAAGCAAGGTGCTTGACGGGTTTTGACGGTAGGAACCGTTTCTGGAGGGATGAAGTAGCAATCGTGAAAGATCTCGATTCCGGCTAACTTCTTCTCGAGGTAATGCCAAGGTTCGGGAAATCCATGAAAGAGTTCTGAACTTCCTTCTTGAACGAAGTATCCATTCAAGGTAGGGCGATATGGCCTCATTTGGACTCCTACATACTTGCGGTTTTGGACTTGGGCGAGCATTTCGAGAACTTCTTCTGTTGTGGGTTTGTACCCTAGTCCCAGTGGTATTCTTGATGAGTTGCCTTTTTTGTATGGCGCAAAGGTGTTCTCCCGAACTGGGTTCAAAGGCATTCCAGGGAAGTATCCCTGGTTTTTGAGTATGTGGTTGACCACCAAGTTAGAGTAGGGATTGTAGTATAAGGGTGCCAACTCGCTTTCTATGACATTTACACTTTGGAAGCCCCCAAGTTCGTATATGGGATCCGCAAGGACTTGATTATTTGATTGCTTCTCGATTATGGCTTTGATGGGTGACGAAGTGATCGTCACAACTTTGCCATTTAGTGGGATCTTGATCTTTTGATGAAGGGTGGATGTTACCGCTTTGGAAGCATGAATCCAAGGCCTTCCCAGAAGTATGTTGAATGAAGCTTCGATGTCCACTATTTGGAAGTTGACCTTTCGTTCGATTGGTCCCGTTGCTATGGTTAGGTTAGCAAGTCCTACCACTTTTCGCCGTGTACCGTCATATGCACGTACACCTTGATTTGTAGGGGTCCAGTCCGACTCCTTCATACCTAGTTTGTATGCCGTTTTGAGGGGTATGACGTTGACCGCGGAGCCATCGTCTACCAAGGTCATCGGCACATTTTTCTTTAGACAGATGACAGTGATGTATAGAGCAAGGTTGTGACTAGCGCCAAAAGGTGGCAAATCTTCATCCGAGAAAGTAACAGGATTACTTAGTTTCGGTGATTCTTGGAAGACCAAGTTGACTACATCTTCAGGAGTAGAATTATGTGCCACATTCAATTTGGCCAAAGCTTGCAAAGAAAGCTTGGCGGTGTGGAAATGAGCTTGCCACTAGTTGCCGAGGGTGAAAGATCACCTTGGTTTTCTGTAATTGCTTGAGCAAATGATCAGTGGGGTCATCTTCGTTGTCATTTGGTGTGATGACATTGGTGGGTCCGTTTTGAGTAGTGCTTTGGTATGGACGACCCGAGCGAGTTAGGTGATCTACATCTTGGTCTTCGCCATTTTGGACTATTTCCTTGACTAAGGAGTTTTCAATGAGATATTCGTCTTCATCGTCATCGGCCCACACCCCATTAATTGCAGCTAGTTCTTTCATCCTCATGATGTCACTTTCTAGTTGTATGATTTGATCAACTAGTCTATCGACCAAGGCGACTACTTCTTGCATAGTGGCATTTTGAGAGAAGATCCATGGTACGCGTTCTTTAGGTGTTGCCTTGGGATCGCGTAAGATCATTACCATGTTTTCTAGTTCCCACACTTGTCTATCTACACTCCTTGCCCATGCGATGAAGTCGGAAATGGTAGGGGAGATGGTAGAGTAGAGTCTTTCTTTCTCAATTGCATGAATTTCATTTTCGACGGGAGAGATGAGATGTGAGCAATCTAAGGTAGATTCATCACTTGTAATCACTAGAACTCCAAGAGGATTCTGAGTGTTGTTGGGCTTACCTCCTGGTGGAATTGGAAGCCGACCATCTTCAATCATATCCTGAAGCACGTGTTTCAACTTGTAGCATTTTTCTGTGTCGTGCCCCTTGCCCCTATGGTATTCACAGTAGGAATTTTCATCCCAGAATTTGGACTTCCTTTCGGGTTCGGGAGTAGGTCCAATGGGTTGGAGTTTACCTTGCTTCACTAGTCTTTTTAGAGCATTGGAGTAAGTATCCCCAAGGTTTGTGAACTTCCTTGGTGGGCTAGTTTTCTTGGATGGCTCGAGAAGGTTAACTTCGTCTGTCTTGCTAGTAGAGCCGTATGAACGACTTGTGGACCCTTGGTATCCTCGACCTACCGTTTTGGACAAGAGTCCTTTGCGGATGTCGTCTTCAATTCGTGTCCCTAATACGGTTAAGTCTTTAAAAGTCTTAATGTTTTGATATCTCAAATGGTTGGCGTATATGGGCTTGAGATTGTCCACGAACTTTTCCACAAGGGTGGCCTCATCTGGGCGTTCAACTAGTTGAGTACTAGTCTTCCTCCACCTACTTAGAAAGTCGGTGAATCCTTCTTTGTCATTTTGGGTAAGAACCTCTAGAGTACGCATGTTGACTTGGATCTCGGCGTTATCCGCATATTGCTTTGAGAATTCGATCGCGGCGTCCTCCCAAGTAGCGACCTTCTTGTGATCTAAAGTGTAGAACCATTGCTTTGGGATGGTGTCGAGAGATGAAGGAAAGATCCTTAAGAACATCTCGGGTTTGATGCCTTTGATAGACATGTAGTCTTGAAAGCGCGGATGTGGTTCAAAGGGTTCTCATGTCCTTTGAACTTAGGGATATCCGTCATGCTAAAGTTAGTGGGCAATTTGGAATTGACGGCTTCATACTTGCGATTGTTTTCCCTATAGATGTCATCCCCCTTAAGGTACATCAATTGCTCCTCTAGATATTGGAGTCTTTTCTCACCATGCGGTGGTCCCCATGAGAGGATTCTCATCCTTAGACTCGTCATCGGAAAATTGCAAAGGCTTCACTTTTAATGGGAGGTAGCTTTCCCTCTACATCAAAGATACGGCCTTCGATAAGCTCAAGGCGGTCATAGGTTTGTTCTTGAGTGATTTGCATTTGGGCTATCGCGGCTAGGATTCGATCATTACTTTCTTGAATTTGCTGGAGGTTCGTATCATCACTTGACCCAGGCATCTTGGAAACTGGATAAGAGATCGGCGACGAATCAAAACACGGTCGACCATTCCATCACACTTGCTAAAAGAGGAGAAGACTTGACTCGTGAAGTGGGTGTGTGCCACTTGTGTTAAGTGAGTTTTGAAGAAAGACAAGGTCTTTGGAAATGTGTGTCCTAGTCAACTGTAGTGTAGTTGTAGGAGTGGACTCGAAGTGAGGTTTGAAATGGGCTTGTGACCCGAATTTTGACACGACAAACGGACAGAGTTTTGACCGGATTTTGTACTAATTAAAGGCCCTATTTTCGAAATTCTTGATTAAAAAAAACGGGTTTTGATTTTTGAAAATTCGTCATAGTTTTGTTTAGAATGGCGATCACATAAGGTTTACATATTTATACAAGCATTATAACGGGATGCTGAGTGCATTTAGAAGGGTTTTGGTTTAAAGGGTGGGTTGCCATACCGAACCATCAAACCCGAAGTCTGTGGAGAGGCTCGTGCCAAACAAGAGTAAGGCCGATTCCTAGTCCATTTCCTCAAGTAGTGAAGGCCCTTGATACAAACAAGAGTAAGCATCATGGTATGGATGACGTCAATCGCTATCCATCCTTAGGCCCAAATAAGAATTAGGACCGTTTAGACGGGACGATTGGTCGAATGGGTTGGGTTGGGCCTAGGAAGGCCGAATTAAACGGTCTAGGAAGACCGAGTTATGAAAACCGACAATTGTCTTGTACAAACTCATTCCCTAACCTTGTTCAAGTTTCACCCTTAGCTACACGTAAGTGTATATCCCAAATGAGTCGCCAAACTGTGGACAGCGGGCCGCCCACGGGGGCGCTTGGAGTGAAGGGGCTCGAAAACAAGCGTTTGCATTTTGTAAGGAGTCGCCACCAATTTTTATGGGAAATTGGAACCGTGCGAGTACCTCGTGTCATGTCAAGACACAAAGTAGTGACATGAACACTAAGCAATCGTTACCCTTAGCATTCTATGTCTAGAATGACTCTCGTGGATGCCAATGAACACGGGTGCTCACGGAGATCCGGGTAGTAAGGGGTGAGGGTACGTATTAGGAAGCTCTTTTGATCGAACACCTAATCCCGCCCGCCTCGATAGCGGCCTCTACTAATGATTAGGGAAGTTATTTATACTCGATATATTGTCGGCTATATGCATGCAATGCAACATCCATTAGATTAACCCTAACATATGAAAATTTACTAGGTCGGTTGACAATTAATTAGCAAACCATTGGGTCGAAGTTGGATTTAAATGCTCATTTACATGTGAAAACATACAAACAATAAAAGAAATACAATAATAATAAGTACAAATTACAATAATTACATTAATTACATTGAGATAGGCGATTTATGTCGAAAATACCATTAAAACGGATAGTTTGATAAAAGGAACAAGAAAATAAAAACAAAGAAATGCGAACAGGAATTAGCGTGATAATACGGATATTAGTTGATTAATACGTAGCTAACTAAACTAGGTCAAGGCAGAACAGTGAGTTCAGGGACAGAATTCACCTGAACAGCGCGCGGCGAGACTGCGCCCTTTGGAAGAGGCGCGATTCTTTCGTCTGTTCCCAAGGGTGAGTTCTCGGCTGTGGCGGAAGCTTTAATCGCTATTGTTAACGTTGATTGATAAATTAATGGATTGATTATTATTTTTAGACTCGGATGAAAGTGATTAATGGATTATTTACATATGATTAAGGTCATAAAACAAGAGAACATGGATGAGACGGAATTAAACGGATTAATTATGTGAAGGGTCGATGTTAATGAATGATTAATTAAACTAACGAACCGGATTAATTAGATTAAACATGATGAATGATGACGAATTAATGATGAACAATAAATAAACAGGTGCAAATTTATCAACAACGAATTCCAGAGACTCAATATGAACGAATTGAAACTCTAAAACCCGAAACTTGAATTTAATGACGAAAACCCGCAAATATTGATTATCTAGGATTTAAGTCGGAACAATGATGAATTGAGCATGTTAATGATGAATGAATAATTTATTAATGATTATGCGAACAAATTAACAGACGACAATTGAAAGCAAATAAGAACGAAAGACGAATTACAGAGGACAAAGAAGAAGAAAAGAAGCAGGAACTGCGGCAACCTCACGAAGAGGCGCAGCAGGTGCCGCGCTCCTTCGAAGAGGCGCAGGCGATTCTTGCTGCGTCTTTTTTCTCGACGTCTGTCTACTGGAAATCCGCAAAAAGCAGGTTTTAAAGACGGTTTTAGAAATCGATTTTAATGGTGTTTCCGACATAAATCTTACAATTGTTATGCAATAATTAAAACACAATAAATAAAAGGAATATACACCCTCAGACTTACATGTTGACGGAACGAGATGAACTAAGAAGATCGATTAGTGATGCTCGACGCGAATGCAAGGAAAGAGTGCCCTCGTAAGAGGAAAACGATTTAACAAGTTGATTGATTAGATTGATTGAGTGTAGTGGTCAAATTGGTCGGTCATGCAACGGAAAGGTGGTACCGGAAGATCCGAGCTTACGTGGTCGGAAGTCCAAGCACGTAGGCGCCAATTAGTAAGAACGAAGTCTAGAATGCAAAGGGAGAAGAGAAGGGCGGACACTCGCGTGAGAAATATGAGGAACGAGAGCTCCTATTTATACTAATCACGTGAAGGAATAGGGTTTCGGAGACTCTTTGGAAGTGAATCTCGGAAAGATATAAAAAAGATACGTAAATCATGCAAAGAAGGGCACGGGAAGAGGCGCAGCAGCCATCGCGTCTCTTGGAAGAGGCGCAAAGACTGCTTGCGTCTATTCCCAGGAGGTTTCCTCCTGCTTAAGAAAGATTTCCGTGTTCAAGTTATGGTAGGACGGATTTAATTCGATTATCTTTTGAATATTACGGGATATTGTTTGCCAAAAGATAAAATTTGTGAATTATGGAATAGAAATATCCGGAACATTCCAGAACATTCTGACTCGGGATTTAACAGCTATTAGAAAATGGAGACGGTTTTTGACCCGGACTCCGAATGTACTCTAATTACTGCCAAAACGACCGTATTGGCGCGTAGATGACAGCTAAGAGGTTGATATTTGTATTTGAGCAATCACTTGACGATAATCTTACGAACTGTCACAAATCGTTCCGCGAATCAAACATGCGGCCCAATCATCACCGGGTGGTTTGCGAGGGGTGCAGAAACGAGGTGTCTACAGAAGTAACAACTAAGCTAGCTAAAATTAAGAAAGTAGTTTGCTAAAACTATTTAGGATACAAATAACAAACTGACTCGATTTAGGAAAGTAATATCAATCCTACTTCTACTTAAAGTAATAAATATAAAACTAAGCCAAGACATGACTTCTTTTAGGAAAGAAGTCTCGACACCTTTTCCTTGGGCGCCAAGTAACTGATTAACAGTCGTTGAGACTGTGTCTTTGAACTTTCATCTGAACACTCATTGAGACAGTTTTTTTTGTATGATCGATGCATCTACATATGCATCAGCTATTACCCAAATCAAGGCGATAGGCTCCATGCAAAAGCCACGACAATCGCAAAAACAAAGTAAAACAAATCAAATGCATGCATCAAATGAGACCCAAACCAGTCCAAAAAATCAACAGATTGTTGCCTCCGTAGACATCACACACAACAAATCAAAACAACATTGACTAAAAGATAGGTCACCAGAGAAGTTTTAGGCCCGTACAAACAATCAAAACGGTAAAACCATGTCCATGCAATCTAAAAATGAATAAGGCTTCTCCCCAAAAACGACGATCGTTGCATGCAAACCACGACAATCATAAAAAGAAACAACTCTAACGAAATCACACAAAATAAGGACTCCCCCGATCACACACATCATGATGCACCATCCCCAATTATAGAGATGATCGAATTAAGCTTTCTGAGGAGACAAAAACAAAAAAAAACACAGCGAAATACACTCACACTGCATACGATTATTGGAAGAGGGCAAAGAAGAAGAGAAATCGCCAATTGCATAAACAACAAGAATATAAGAAAATAAAGATTGAGAATACAATAATGAATGAAAAGAAAATGATCGTAAAAGAAGTAACCGGCAACATACAAGCATGTTGGCAAGTGGAGCAATAATACTTCTACTGTAGCGCACATAACTTGCACGAGTTTCACTTTATTTTGTGACCAGTAGATAGGGGTTTAGACTTTTTAAGAAATACAGTATAAACAAAATTGCTATATCACGGCCCCTGTTTTACTTGTTACGCCCCCTACTTTTTCATTCATTCCTATTTTACCCTTGGAGTATGTAACTAATTAAAGTAAAAAAATATTTCTCGTTTTTTAGTTTATGATTTTCGGAGACGGGTTTTACAAAATTATAATCGGAGACGTTTTTTAAATTATTGTTTTATAATTATTTGATTTTGGTAATATCTTTTACAATAACTAATAATTGTATTATAGTAAATGATTTTGTTGAACTTTTCATTTTTGATTTAATTATCGCTTTGTCGTAACTAAGTTTTGGGCAATTTTTAGAGTAATTAATTTAATATGTATCCGGTCTTAAAAAGACGTATTTTCCACCAACTATTGCATTTACTTAAAATTTCACTATTAAAAAAAAAAAAAAAAGTGGCCTTGTCTCGTGAATTACAAGACGCGGCCATGGTGGTGTCATGTGAATTACAAGACGCGACCATGGTAGTGTCATGTGAATTACAAGACGGTGCCATGGCCATGTCGTGTGGTTTACACGACAGAACCATGGGTGTGTCATGTGGTTTACATGACAGGTCCATGGCCATGTCTTGTAAGCCGCATGACAGTGCCATGGCCGTGTCTTGTAATTCACACGACATGTCCTTGGACATGTCTTGTTATCCACATGACGAGTCCTTGGCTGTGTCTTGTAAGCTACATGACGAGGCCAATTTTCGTATTTTTTTAAATCGTGTTATGTGTGCCGCTAAATTTTATTTAATTTTTTAAATCTCGTAATCATTATTCTTGAAACGATATAATTTTTTCATTCATTCTAGACGATTTTTTGTAACGATTTAATATCGTCTTGAATGAATGATTACGATTTAATTTTGTAAAAAACCGTCTCAAAAAATCATAAAATAAAAAAACTAGAAATATTTTACATAACTAAATACATAGTTTAAGGGCAAAATAGGAATAAATGAAAAAAATAAGGGGCGTAATAAGTAAAACAGGGGGCGTGATATAGCAAATCTCTATATAAATTCATAATTCATAGTCTCAAAATCAATCAATCAATACTATATATATAATCCAGAAAACAAGGGACTTCTATGTAATTAAATAAATCTATAACGTTGTGTAATAGACCTGACCAATGGACTTCAACATAAATATTATATAGTTTTGGTTGAAATAAATTTAAAGAACACCAAAATATGATGATTTTCCTTAAAATAAACATGCCCCCACTTATGGTATTAATTAGTACAAATATGTTAATTATTTCATACGCAAATATAATATACGAAAATTTCTCATGGTACCCCTTAATTTTGTCAGATTTACCATGGTACCTCTGCTTTTGAGAATCTGCCTATGATTCCCCTGAGGATCCATTTTTGTGCCCATGGTACCCCATAATGTAACGACCGTTAAATTTTGATGATGTGGCAATGAATTAGTAATTAAAAATTAATAATAAATATGAAATAAAAATGAAAAATAGGGATACCATGGGAAATCTGACAAAACTAAGGGGTACAACGAGAAATTTCCGTAATTTTTAATTACTAATTTATTGCCACATCAACAAAAATCAACTTTCATTTAACGCCTGTTACATTAGGAGTACCATGGACACAAAAATGGAAACTCAAGTATACCATAGGCAGATTCTTAAAACAGGGATACCATGGGAAATCTGACAAAATTAAGGGGTACCATAGTAAATTTCCGTATAATATAAGTATGTTATATATTTGTAAACTATTAAAAAGTAAATAAATCAAGCTAGATTTACAAAAAACTATAATATTCCATAATTATTTCGATTTGATTTAATACATATATTTATATAAATATATAAGCCTCCTGAAATTACATGCGTACATAGTAAAAGTAATTATGTTAGTAGTGAAAAGAATTGTAATGACATTGATATAGTACTATGATAGTAATCACTCATTTGAATAGTCAAAGTAGCAAACTAACAATATTAGCAGCGAGCAAGAGTAGTGAAAGTAATAGAAGTAACAACGGGAGTAGTGAAAAGAATTGTAATGACATTGGATATAGTGCTATGATAGTAACCACTCATTTGAAAAGTCAAAGTAACAATATTAGCAGCGAGCGGGGTAGTGAAAGTAATAGAAGTAACAACGAGAGTAATGAAATTATCTATATTAATGTGGCAGTAGTGAAAGTAACAATAATTACGGCGAGACTAGTGAAAGTAACAGTAGTAATAACGAATGTAATAAAAGTAACAATACTAACAACAAAAGAAAGTATCTATGAACAATTAGATAACCAATCAATTTTACGTAAAATATAATAACGGGAGTAGTGAATTTGTCTCATAATTTATTTCATCCTAATTTTAAGATATGTTATAAAAATATATATTAATGATGAATTTATGAGTTATACAACTTTAAAGAAGTTTTATTTAATTGAAAATAAATTTTAATGCTAATTAGAGGTAGGCAGGGCGGGACGGGGCAACAATAATAATAGTAAATTATAATACTATCTTCTATTTATAATAAACTTTCATATTTCATTTTTCAGTCTATTCACAATTTCTTGCCTATTTCGTTTTTGGTTTGCGTTTGTATGATACAAATTTAATTGTGAGGTGTGTATAGTAAGTGATGGAATGGAATGGTATATTCCTTCCTTAATCTTGTGTCAAATTTCAATCCATAGCAACGTGATTTGATTCCTCATTCCGGCACTAGACCGCTTTGCAAACGAAACTCCCCCTCGTTTCGGACTCGGGAAGGTAGATAAACAACTCCGTATCTGTCCTTTGAAAAATAGGGTGAGAAGCCCGCCGAAGGACGGAGCGTATAAAAAAGCATATGTTATAAGATATTGGAAATAACGCCCGCCATTGTAGGAGCCGAGTCTAATACATTCCAATTCTTCTCTGATCTAGCTAACTAGAAATGGTGACCAATTGGGATGAATGTGTTGAAGCATCTCTCACTAAGTTGGATTCCTTGAAATTACTGCGTTCTCTTAGACCCATTAATGCTACTAATTCCTCTGAATTTCCCACTTTTGATCATGCATATCAATCCTTCGACGGTTTGCGTCAATGGGATCGTACTTCTGTTCAAGTTCAGATTTCTGGCTCTACTTTTCGTGATTGGCTAAATGACATTCCTAGCTGCGGTACTTTGTTTTATCCTTTTACTCGTTTTTTCTGTTTTCTTTATTTTTACCTTCAATTTTTGGTGGACGTTTTTCCCTTGGCCGAGCAACCTGTCTGCTACTGAGTCATTGATGACTGCATTGCTTTGTATATAGAACTTGAGAACTCGAATCGACTGATTGATTTTGATAAGCAATTGGATTCCATAGGATCTTCTGAAGACCCAGGAAACATTGAGGTTAATCAAGTTGGAAATTCTTGCCATAGCGGGGGTAGAACGCTACTTTTGTTCTCTGGAAATGATTATTTAGGGTTGAGTGCACATCCAACTATTAGAATGGCAGCTGCAAAGGTGTTTTTCATGAATTGTACTTTAATTGAGATTCTGCTGCTGTCACAGGATGTTCTGTTTGTTCACATTCATGTTGTTTTTTTTTTTAACTGTATAATTAGGCTGCCCAGGAACATGGGATGGGTCCTAGAGGCTCTGCATTGATATGTGGCTATACTGATTTTCATCGTCGCTTGGAGGCATGTTTGGCAAAGTTGAAGAAGAAAGAGGTGTTGATATCACACTCTTCTTTATATTTGTTATGTGTCTTAATGTTTTCTTCCATAAATTAAATATTGAGGGTCGTGTACTAAATTTTAAGTTTTTCCTTTGGGTTCTTTCGACAGGACCCATACGGTCGTTATATGCCGTGAGCCCCAATTACGTTTAACTTTCATTGTATTTTATCTTTTGCTTGTCGGATGATTGGGTTTTTGTTACGGTATAATGTTAAAGACGGTTATATTTCTCAGTGAAGAGGGGCCGGGTTTGATTGCCCTGCAAATTCTTTTTGGTTGACTATTTTAAGAGAGCCTAGTTAACATAGGGTCCCATAATCATTGAGACGGCTCCGTAAATTAGTTATACCGAGACAAATGGACTTGTCTGTCCGTTGAGACGGAGAAACTTTATATTTGAACAGTCATTTATTAGAACTTCATTTTTATGACACTAGCTAATTATTATTGCCTACAATGCTAAGATTCAGATGTTATAGAGACTGAAGTCCATTGTTCTTGTATGGTTATTTTGTGCTGTAGGATTGCCTTCTCTGTCCCACTGGCTTTGCTGCCAATATGGCCTTCATGGTTGCAGTAGGAAGTGTTGCCTCTCTATTGGGTTCTGGCAGTGCACCTCAGAGGACTGAAAAAGTTGCTGTTTTCTCTGATGCCCTTAATCATGCATCCATAATTGATGGTCTCCGCCTTGGTGAACGACTGCATACTATAGAGACATTTGTCTACAGACATTGTGACATGTTCCACCTAAATTCTCTTTTGTATGCTTTCTGTCTAGTTTTAAACACCGAGTCTCCCTGCCTACGAATGCTGCCAGTATAACCTGGTTTGACTGCTGACTAATTTTGTTCTCTCAGATCAGATTGCAAAATCTCCAAAAAGGTTGTTGTGACAGATAGGTTAGTTCTTCCTGCTACACCTTTTTGCTACCATTTTTTGCTGGGGAAGAAAATTGGAGTTTACACTTTACATGCAAGCTAGTGAAATGTTCCTCTTTTTCTTTGGATTCACTACATTTGCTTTTCTAGGACTTCCGAATTAATGCACTTTTCCGTTTCATTTTGGGTGAGAAATAACACACAAAATTACTCCCATGTGAGCGTGACCCCCATTATTCTCTCACATATATTCCTTCTTCTAAAACTTTGGTCAGAAGCAAATTTACGAACCCAATTGAATAGAGAGTATAGCTTTGCCCCTTTATGCTGTTCTCTTCGCATTTTTATTTTGTTGTTGATGGCAGCTTGTTCAGTATGGACGGAGATTTTGCCCCGATGCTTGAGCTTTCCAAGCTTCGTAAAAAGCATGGCTTTTTGTTGGTTATTGATGATGTAAGTTTTCCTTCGACTGTATTCAGATTAACACACACTACATAACAGTGAAACGACTCAGTGATGCTCCCTTTTTTGCTTCCCTTTGGCCTTTATTGTTTCAGGCTCATGGCACATTTGTTTGTGGCAAAAGTGGTGCAGGAGTGGCTGAGATGTTCGATTGTGAATGTGATGTTGACATTTGTATAGGTACTCTGAGTAAGGCAGCTGGGTGCAGTGGAGGTTTCATAGCTTGCAGGTTACCACTACTACAAATGCCCCTCCATCCATATACATTGTCTATGGTTAATTTTGGTGATCAAACAATATCAGCTTTGACTAATTTTACTTATAGATGTACCCCAGCCACTCTGATAAACGGAACTAAACAATTTTACATATCTGAAGATTAAAAAAGTGACCACAAAAGTCAAATGGAGACAATTTTCCACCTAGAACCACTTCACCAGCAGCTGGACTGTTGGAATAAGTAAGATGTCTTTCATGAGACAGTTTCGTAATTGTTAGATTTTGGCTATTGACCAGTTGTTGAAATTTGAAGTCCTTACTCATCCAGTCATTATATTAATACTTGGACCTCTTTGTAGAGTCAATAAATCAAAGGATTAATTTTTGGTTTTGTTTTTTATGTGCATTTGGCACTTTACTTTGGCTACATGTTGCGTGTTTATGTTCCATTGTTCCCAACGTTCCAACACGGTACAACACTTCATTTTAGAACTACATGAAAGTTTTTACAAAATAGTTGTGTCTAAGATCCAACACCTTGTCATGGCCGACACTTGCTGCCAGGTCATAATAAAACTAAGATTTGATTTGGTCCAATGTGAAGGGAGGGAATGGATTGGCAAGAGCTCTTTTTCAATTTTCTGTATGTACTTTGTAGCTTTTCAACTTGTGACAAATTTGTGATAAGATGCACTTTGTAGCTTTTCAACTTGTGACAAATTTACCATTACCATTACGACATTTCAATATGAGCCAGTTGAGGCACTTTGCATCTCAGAAGAGAGAGACCATCATTCGGCGGCTCATCTTTAAACATCTACGTTTCTTTTTCTTGCAAACTAATCACTTACACGTCTTAACCTATGACAGCAAAATGTGGAAGCAGCTTATAATGTCCAGGGGTCGTTCTTTCATATTTTCCACAGCTATGCCATTGCCAATGGCTGCTGCAGCACACGGTAAAGTTACATTATCCGTTAGCCAAGTAGTTCGGTCTCCAACTGTCATCAAAGTTTCAACTTTCCTTCAAACCCTCGGTAGTGAAATTTATGAGTTATGATTCTTTCTATGCTCAAAGCAATAAGATTCGTGATTTTCATTTTAAAACATTACAGCTTTTATTTTTTTTGAGAGAATCGCATGTTTAATTACCAAATATTCTATGCTAGCAGGTAAATTCATGACCTGGATTTGAATCACGTCTGCATCAAAACCGGCCTTGTAATTCCCTTTAAACCAAAATAAAAATGACCAAGTATACCATAATGTCTTAGGATCTAACTCTGCTATCTATGACTAATAATTACTTCTATACTAACGAGCAATTATTACACGCAAAAACAGCTGCTGCCTTTGTAGCGCGTGAAGAATCTTGGCGTCGAATAGCACTATGGGAACGAGTTCAAGACTTCAGGACCTTCACCGGGATATGGATTACTAGCCACATTGTCTCTATTGTAGTCGGAAGCGAAGAGAAGTCATTGTTAGCCAGTCGGTGGGTTTCCTATTGCCCTTCCATTTTCCGCATTTATTCTTTTCTATAGACCTGGTAGTGATAATTCTTATTGCTGGACAGGCACATGCTAGACTCTGGATTCCATGTTACTGCTATTAGGCCACCAACGGTCCCTCCCAATTCATGCAGGTTCTCTATTCTCTTTTTATTGAATTTAGATACAAAGTTGCATTCAACGAAGAGTATAAAATGACACATTGGGTTCCATTATTGCATATTTGCTACCGCTAGTGGTAGGATAAGAACCGGCTGGGTGTAGTGGATGTATGCAGGCTTTCCTAGTTTTGGGTCAGGCACACTACTAGACTATTTTGGATGATCTATGAGGAATTCTTCATTGATAATTGTGTTGATTGATTGTTATTTCACAAAATAAGAATGACATTATCATATTCCAAAGTCGAAAATACTCTCTTTCGTAATTACTAAAAAATTTCATCCTTTGCCCACATGATATCATCGAGTACCTCATGTCCTCACCCTTATCCCTGTATTCTAAAACCTTTTGCCTATGACAGGATTAGGAAGAGGCTGGATATATGTCAGCTAGTTACTTTAGATGACCCATTATGAAAATGAAATTTTATGCTGAGATGAGAACGGCATCGACCTATTATACACTGACTTCAAAATATAAGAACCGCATATGGTTTAGTGGGTAACTGTGCAATATTTCCCTCATATTTCGGGATTTGAAATATTTTGATCCGAATATATAATTAGCAACCCATGTTCTTACCAATATACGTAATTATGCTGTTGTATCTTAGGCTTAGGATAACCTTAAGTGCGACACATACAAGAAAGGATGTGAGGAAGCTTGCTGCTGCACTGTCTCGCTACATCAACTTCCAAGATGTCAACCATGAGAATGCAGAGATACTTGCAAAGCTTTAGGGCTTAGTGTCATCTACAATCTAGTTTTCTGTTGTTCAGTTTAATGTATGTATGTTTAGTTTAATCTTGTTTTACGTTTTACATGTCTGAACTAGAGGAAGAGAATAGTCAACATATTCTTTGACGTGTCTCAAAAGGCTCAAATTTTCATTTCAGTTTCACAACACTAATTCTTGTATTTAAACCAAGGAAAACGGGAAAAACTAGAGGGAAACAAACCCGAAATTGATCCAACCACTGGGAAAGCAAGGGCTCATTGCGCGGCCGGAACAAATGATGATCGCGGGCGAGTCCCATTTATCTGTGTAGTGAAACTTGCATTCATCACCGTCAGTTAATCTTGATCAAAGTAGTGAATTAATCAAGCCTTGGTCATCACCTGCTTTGAGTGGGCCTTGAAAGAGATCAGTCAAATGCAACTTTGTTTGATCCAAGTTTGCTTCAAAGTTATCATGGCCGTTAAAGGTTGATCATGTTTCCATGTTTGGTATTTATTTATTTTTTTTATTTTTTTTGACAGCGGTAAAAAGACATAACTACATAATGTACCGGCTCTTAGAGCCATAGTTACATCCACAATTATTGAGCATAAAGGCAAAGCATATGACTAAAACTAGTACTACCACAATACGTGATGAACGTTGTCGTCACACGCTCTCAAACACATTTATATTCTCAACAAACAACTAGTAAGTGGTTAAGTCGAAGTCGATCCACGGGTCGGTGTGCTTTAGGTTCTAAGTCTATCTATCTCAATTTATGCTAGTGTCACAATTGTTGGGGTTTGAAGTTGATGAATCTAAACTAATGAAAGAAATAAAGTAAAACAAGCAATAAATTAAAAGATGTAGACAAATGATTAAAGGTACTAGGTTGTTATGGGATTATAGGGGAATCATGGTGAAATAACATAAATGAATTATATAGATGCAAACAATTATTATTGTTGGAATCAATTTAATGTATATCTTACGATTTCTAAAGGAAACTTAGGTCTCGGAGCCGAGTCGGTCAAGACTTTACAACACCTACAAGTCGACTTGGTTTTCCCTATTCAAGGTGATATAACATAGATGAGTCATAGGAAGGTTTGGGTCCCAGAGTCGAGTCGGTCAAGACTCTACAATACCTACAAGTCGACTTAGTCCTTCCTAATCAACTATATGCATGGTCTAACAAGCCTTGAGTTGGTTTATGTCTTATAAGTCTTGTTGAAAGGATAAGAAAAACATGCCAGGTTGTCAATCAAGCATTTCATCAAACATGACATGTGCATAAGTTGGAAAACAGTAAGCAAGCATTCATATGAACTTATTAAGCATAAAACTTCCCCATGATTAACTCCCTAATCCCTCACTAATCCCTAGTTAGGAAACTACTCACTCATGATCATGGAAAACATGCTAACAAGGGTGTCAATCATATTAACAAGTCTAAACATGATGAAGAGTAAAACAATAAGCAATAAAGTAAAGAGTAAAGGAATTGTACCAACTTAGGATGATCAAATAGAAAGCAAAGAATAATAAAAGAAAACTTGATTGATTGATGACGAGTTGTCAATTCTCCAATAACCCAATAATTTTCAATTACCCAATAATAAATCTTGAACAATAATTAAGGAAAGATTAATGTGTAATTTTGTGGAATGATTGAGATTAATCTATTCTAATCTACTCCTATTCTAATCTAAGAAAGCTTTGTCTCCACCAAGAGGGCATAATTCCTTGGTTATTACAAAAGAGGTATTTATAGTAATACAAGGATTAGGTTAACTAAGGGCTTTAAATGACGATTAAACCCTTTTAGAACGAGATTAGAGCCTTGCAAGTCTCAGGAAGAGCCTCACGTCTTGACTTTGTTGGATGCTTAAACTGCAGGGGGAGACGCTCGTTCTATGCTCGGGCCGCTCAGATTGGTCACTGAGACGCCCGGATCGTGGGCCAGCATGGTTTCTTCTTCTTTGACTGCCTCAAGATCTGTGGGGATCGTTGAGGGGTCGTGGGGATCTTCATCATTGCCCTTTTTACTTGATTTATTAGCTTAGGCCTTTAGTGTTAGTCTCCTCTTTGGTTCTTGGTCGTTATATGCTATCAATTTAGCTCCGCTTCACTCCATCTAGTCAAGTTAGTGCTCTTCTCTAACAAAAGACACCAAACCTCATAGAATATGCATAGAAGGAGGCTGAAGACAAGAAACAACCCTACTACATACTAAAAAGCATAGGAACTAGGCTAGTTAGGGGACTAAATGTGCGTAAATAGGAGTCACGTCAAATATCCCTAAACCGAACCTTTGCTCGTCTCGAGTAAAGAGGTGACTAGAACTAGACCTTTATTTAAACTATCCTAATAATAATATAGCCGATGTGAGACAATTAATGGGTCTCACTCCGCCCCTTCAACTCACAACAAGACATCTATGAGGTAAGATGCCTTCTTGCAAGGCAAGGTGAGGCTTGCCAAAATGGCGATACATCCAAGCATTAAACACACAAAACAAGTAATTGATGCATCTACAAAAGAATAGCCACTTTCCTCATCTAAGTGGCGGAAATCACCTAAAGGGAAGCAATTCAAGGGTACATACTCTATCATAGATATTGGTTCTCCTAGTTAATAAGTCCAACAGGATACAAACAAGTCACCTCCAAGTTGTGTCAAACTAGGCTACTTTAGTTCACAATCTCTAAATGCTTTCATCAAGAGTAGACTCCTTATGCTGTTAGAAACACTGTAGGATCGCGGAATTCCCCCTCTTGCCTAGACAAGAAGAAGGGTCGTCCCCTCTCCACCATGCAACAAAGTAGGATCACCATAGAAAGGGTTACAAGATGCATGAGTTTCACAATGGTAGTTTGCTTTTGATTTGTTTTCCCCCCCAAATTGTTGTGGCATTTGAATTTTTGAGAACATTGCTTTGCTATTTTTTATGTTTGGCATTTTGATACTTGACAAATTTTTCAATCTTTGCATTTTTGAACATTTTCAAATTAACCGCATTTTGTAGCAAGAGTATTTTTGTTGAAGCATAAAAGTCTATTTTTGCTCATCTTTTCATTTGATGCAATTTGCAAACATTTGATTTCGATTTTGGTACTTGAACTCAATTTGGTGATTTTTATGCCCATTCCCTTTTGTTGACAAAAATTGATGATAGAAGTGAATTAGTGAAAGAAAGGTTTCATGGCTTTAAAGGTCACCTTGGAATAAACGGTAGCCAAGGAGTTATCACACCACAAGGTACTCTTGACTAGGCCTTAGTCCATGGGTCAAAAGATACTAGATGACACATCCTAGGGCGTCTCGAGGGTATTCTAGCAAACAAAGTCTCAAGGAGAGAAATTATTTATAAGGGCTTTATATACACTTGTCAAGCTTCCCAGATAGGCATTTTCACAAAATTTTCTTACCATGCAAACTACATGCCATGATGCAACTAACATATATACAATTCTAATGCATATGCTTTTATCAACTATTATGCCATATAATCTTGATGCAATTCCTAACAACATATAAATACACAAACAGCAAAACAAAATATACCACATCCTCCTTGACATGTAAGTCCATCCTCCTCAAATGAATAATGAAAACAAATGGAAGGGAAATATAGATTAGAGTGATCATACCAAGCGGTCTTCACATTCCCTTGACAATGCCTCAAATGTAGTGTTATATCTATGTGAGAAGAGAACAAAAACACAAGTATATACAATTCTACACTACTAAATTAAAGAACATGTTTTTGGTTTTTGAAATTTTCAAATTTTTATGAATTTTGTTTTTATGATATTGAAAAACATATTTTTGGGATTTTTCGAAAATTTTTAATTTTTTTGTATTTTGGAATATAAATTCTCATCCCCCACTTTATTTTGGACATTGTCCTCAATGTACATGTAGGAGTAGGACTGAAAAAGAAATACAAGTTTTTGGATTTTTAAAGTTTTATGGAAATTGAAATACAAATGCAATGATATGATATGAATAAATGCATGCTCTAACTAAATGCAATTCTATATGACATATATAACAAATGAATGCAATCTAAACTACATTAGATGATGCATGTTCTCTATTAAGCTATGGTCACCTATGATCAAACCACCCCAAACCGATTTAAGCACTATTGTAGAAAGAAATATTTTTGGTCATTAGTGACTATGCATGAATGCAAGTTTAACTACATGCAACTAACTACATGGAACATGTGAGATATATTACAATGCAATCTAATCTAAAATGCAATAAAACTATACATAAGAGGGGAAGAGAAGAGGTATCATACAAATGGAGGTGGTGCGGTTAGCCACTTCACTCGTCATCATCATCATCATTGCGGCCTCCTTGTCCGCTATATCCTCCATGGTCATAGCCTCCTCCTTGGCTATAGAATCCCCCACTTTGGTCGCCAAAGTCCTCTCCTTGGTTGTCATAGTTAGGGAACAAGAGATGCGGTTGAGCCCAAGATGGATGAGGGCCTCTAGGATTGATGTATCCTTGTTGAGCCATGTTGTAGTAGGAGGGGTATTGGGCCAAGTAGTTGTCAACACTCCCATCGTGCACTCTAAGATCAACATTTTGCATGAGCTGCATCAATTCGCCCATGGACGGAGCTCTCGGATCTTGAGGAGTGAATGGTACATGTGTTGTGGGGTAGGGTGAAAAGAGTACATAAGACGGTGGTGCGTCACCCCATTCCGGCAACTCACGAGGTCGATTAGGTACTCCTTCCCTTAGTAGTGAGTGGTCGAGGATTTCGATGGGAAGGAGGTAGCTTGGCCTTGGGGAGTACTGGCTCAAGCGGGGCTCGGTGGGCGGAATGTTCTGTTGGAGTGAGTGTCCTCCACAATAGTGCGTTTACTTAATAAATCTCATTAAAGGAATATAACCGAGATATTTATTATAAATACTCGTCAGCTGATCAACGTATATCGGTAACGGTTGGCTAACTAGAGTTTGACGTTACTTTCTTATGACGGCGGTATTCAGCTGATCCCTTACGGTCACACCTATAGGATGAAGCCCCAATGAAAAAGTAATTATTTGTATAGGATACAATTTAATTAGTCCCTTATGTATATTAACTTTTATTAGTCAAGTAAATTTAATATTTGATGACGAGTTAAGAATTCGGGCCAAAGGAATTTATTATTCAATCATATGATAATTGATTAATAAATGGGAGAGGGAATTGTAATATGTTACTTATGGACCCAAATAGAGTCACATGGACCGATTTTATGTAGAGTGTTTAACACTCCAATTTTTGTTAAAATGTTGACTAAAAAGATGTATAACCATGTGCTTGTCTACTTTAATCAATTGTTTACATTTGATGCCTATATATACCCACTTATACACACCACTTGCTAGTGATTTTCTAAGTGACCAAAATCACTCAAAACTCTCCTTGGAACCCATTTTATAGGAAAAAAATGAGTCCATCTTTCTCATCTTTTTCATCTTAATATTTGATCAAAAGTTGTTCAAATACTCATCAAACAAATTCACAAAAATATAATATACATAAAGTATTATTAGTAGTATTAATACATACATATTATAAAGGCTTGATCACTAATAATGTCTAGTTAATATTATTAGTAATGTTGGGGTGAAGTCTTGGGTGCCACCAAGAGGAGGAATCCTACATTGGATTCTAGGTTGTTGGAGGACAACCTTATGCATGGAGCTTGGGACATCAAGAGTTGGTGTAAATGAAGATGATCATGCCATGGTAGATGAAGAATATGTTGTATTGTCATCTCTTAAGCTTTTATTTATTTTTATTAGCATGCATGTAACTAGATCACTTAAGACACATAGTTAATATAATTTTTTGTCACTAATTAGGTAAGTCTAATTAGAGGTATAGCACCTTCAAGTGGTATCCGAGCTCAGTTGTTGCATGTTGATTTTCGACCATTTTATCGAGTTATAAGACGACTTTATAAAATCGTAATTTTTTTGTATAAATATGTTTGGCACGAAAATAAGGGTTGCATGAATACATTATGACTTAAAAACGGTTTTGGTCAAATTTGGTTAATTATGGAATTTTATTGCTAATTAGTAGATTTTTTCGTCTTAAGACCGTCTTAATATGCATAAAATTGGTTAATAGTTAACTAAAAAAATTTGCATGTTAATTATGGCCATCAAATTTTGATATATTCACACATGTATGGATTACTTAGAGTAAGTGAAAATTAGAAAATTAATTTGATTAATTTTGCATGATTATTGATTTTTAATAGTTAATTATCAATAAAGTGTCATTGTATTGGTTAAATATTGTTAAAATGTAATTTTTAGCTTAAAAAATTTATCTAAGGTTACTTAAATGTAGTTTACATTGTATATAAACTTATAAAATTAATTTTATTAATTTTTGAGTGTTTATTGGTTTTTATGCGATAAAATCGATAATATATAACCATAATTTTCTCAAATTTTAATCGAACTTTTGGTAAAATTTTTTACATTTTAAGGTCTTGGGAAATGTTCCAGAATATTAAAATTTTGAATTTGGTATTTTTTTGTATTTTTATATTTAATTTATAATTATATCGTAAAAGTTGCGAAAATCTTGTTTAAAAATGTGTATTTGATACAAAATAAATTTGTGACAAAATTTTTGAAATTTTGAGTTCCTGAAATGTTCCAGTATAAACATTTTTTTTAAAATTTTCATAATTTTATTATTTTGTTTGGATTTATTTCATAAAAGTTATGATTAATTATGTTTTTAATTAGCAATTTTTCATAAAAGGTTATGAAATCGTCAAGAAATTAGTGAAGACTAAGTTTTGAGTCTCAAAAAAGGTTGGGAAGCCATCTTTTGCTTAAATTTGATTTAAGTACTAATTTGTGATTTTTAATGGTTAAAAATCGCTTAATTAACCAAAATTACGAGCTTAATATCAATATGATGGTTTATAGGGCGATTTGGCATTTTAGGGCATGTTTAAATATGATTTTTATACTGAATTTTATTTAAATGAATGTCATTTAATTTTTTGTAATTAATTAATGTAATTTGTCTACTATGGCCTTAGTTAGAAATCGATATTACCCGAAATGTATGAGAATATTGATTTGGTTTGTAATTAAATGCGATCTCGTATCGCATAGATTTTTTTATATTTGAAATATTTATTACGATTACTGGCAGGGTCCTAAAGACTGTGCCTTTCGAAAAGGAGTTCCGATGAAGGCCGGAGTTTCCAAAAGAGCAAGCTAGATTAGAAGGCATTCCAATGAAGTTCAAGGGACCAAGGAGTTGGTTTCCGAAGTTGTAATAGTTAATTAGATTAACTAGATTAAGAGGCCATACTAGAATTTGTTATTTACATTTTTTATATGCATTCATGCCAAATCACCATTACATGCATTTTATTCGTTTTACGACTGTTGTCAAATAAAATTATCGAGAATTCGTCATTTTAGTTCAGTTAAAGGGAATTGATAATAAATTGAAAAGATCTCTCACATTGTTTAAATATTGAGACTAGCCCTTCCAATTAGTAACACCTATGAATCCCTTCTTCATTAGGGTGCAGGTACATCTCACTGTGGTGTTCTCTTTTTACGTCGGGTAAGTAGGGTAATGTTATTAAACATAAAAGTTGGTTGGACTCAACGAAATTACAAGATTGGTAAGTCTGGCGTCACTGGGCCCATTTTTGTGTTCCGGGGCTAGGAGATGGATTTACTTGAAATCTGTCGACCGAGAGTTTTAAATGTAAAATCAGTCAAAGGGTTAACTCACCGAATTTATTTAGATCTCATATGTCTGGCATCACCGGGCCGAGGTTTATTTAGAGACGGATCTCGGGATCATTTATATAATTTAGGTGAGAGATGATTATATAAATGCGAATTCAAACTTGATAAAATTGTTTTTCTAGTATTTATTAACGATGAATGTTAAATTTTCCACTTACTCCGTTTTTATTATTTTATATCGTGTAATGGCTAGTATTCAATTCGCTCCTCAATCTATAGAATTGATAATCCTTTATGCATGAAAATATTTTTCTAAGAGTATACGTGTAGATACCTCATTTCTACACCTTCCGTCACCCACCCAGTGATGATTGGGCCGCACTCCACAAATCCACGCTTACACAATGCGCGGGTGCGTGCGGCGAGGGTGGCCCATGTCCACAATACGGTAACTTAAATTTTGGTTTATTCAATTTTCTCCGTTTTAACACCATAGCTAATGACAAAAAATTCAAATTCTTTTGATCCTCATATTGTCCGTTGTAAGCGTCTCTTGTGAAGATTATAAACGGGATATTACCTTAGTCAAAAGTGTTTTGATTTTGCAATATCATTTTATTTACAATAACGATGCTACAATCTTTTGCTCATAAGATAAATGTTTCTCACATACTTGAATTATTTGAGCACGTAAAAATGTTGGAACGAATTGGTAATATGATTTGTTTGAAATCATGATTAACCAGTTACCACATTCACTTCATAAAGTTTCGTAGAAGTGATTGGGAGCTCTAAGAGGGATGTATATATCTTAATAGTTAAGATTAGGACGATGTTCAAGAAAGAATTTGGTTTGGTTAAAGAATTGGCTCAAAGCCAAGGTTAATGCTAAGCTATTGTGAATAGCAGTACCAAACCTTAGTGCGATGCCAATCCTGACCAAACTTGTTGCTATTTTAAATATGTATGACATTAGTAGAGATAATACCCCTAGCTTTTCGGAGAATAAGAAAGTTGGGTGTGTGACACCTAAAAGGTTCCTTCTTCTCTAGATATCTATATGATTGACATTAGTTATACTTGTACCACTTCATCAATATTTGATATCGATAGTGGTTATCATAATTATATTGTGTACATGGGATGATAATCGTGTAACGATTAACTTTAAACTAATGCCAACCTTCTCATAGGAAATGGAACTAGGGTAGTTGTCATTTCATTATGAGACATATAAATATTATTATGTACTTAATCTAGTTTTTGGGTTTAGAATTGTGCTTATAAAAGTTTTATGTAAGACATATAGGTTTTCACTCTTGTGATATAAACAAATGTTGTGCCCTAATTTGCTATGATTTGATCTATGGCTATATCAATCCAATCATTGGTTATTCTTGACCTAAACTAGATAAATATATATATATATCATATAGAATATAAAAGGTTTAAACTAAATTGGTGACCCTGATTAAATCTTAGTTCTGGATTGAAAACGCATATATAGACTAGTGTTACCTAGTTCTATTTGAATCATTTGATTATGAATCTTATGATATATGCGAATCTTGTATTCAAAGCAAGATGATTCGTGTTTTTTTTTTTGTTGAAAAAGATCGAGCATGTGAGTTGTTGACCCTAGTCACATGTGGATGTGTGTATGGTCGAATAACAATCTTAACCAGAGTAGGTTATAATTACTTTTTTTATTTTACCATCATTTTAAGTAGATACTGGTGTATCTACTAAATGAGGCATAAAGAGAAACCTTTGATGAATTCAAAGAGTTTTTAAAGAAAATGTGATAACCAATAAGATTATAAGATCAAAGTTTCACGATCCGATCGTGGAATGAAATAACTAAGTAATGACTTTTGTTTTTCACCAAAAGAAGTGTGATATAGTATCACAAGTTAACTTTCCCTAACACACATTATTTGATAAAGTGTGGTTGGAAAGTGATATCGAACCTATACGGTATGGTTTGATCTTTGTCAAGTTTTATCGAGCCACTTGATTTTACAATTGGTGTCTTTCTATTCTGTCTGCTAATTTCCTCATCCCACTAACTAAAATTACCATTTAAAACAATTACCTTCACCCTGTATTAGATATGGAGAGGTAGAGTACCAAATTTGTAAGTTGTCCAAAAGAAATCATGTAGTCATTTAACCTACATAATAATGAGAACAAAGTGTTTATGGCTCATGATGTTGTCTTTATAGAAAAGAGGTTTATTTCTAAAAGACAGAGTGGGATAAAATGTTGAAGAGCCAGAAACTGAGCATATAACGCAGGAAAAATGTTTCCTCCTGATCAGAATAAGTGTTTGTTTCTTCGGAATCTACGAGGTCAAGTTAAATTCATCACTCATCAGGGGTGATATAGTATTACTTTTAGAAAGTGACGAAACCTGTAACTTACAAAGAGATTGTTTCATGTTTCAACTCTATGCAATGGCTTAAAGCCAGCTGATCCGTGATGGAGTCCAGGTGTAATTGTCAGTAAATGAACTGGTAAATTTACATGAAGTGTAATACTCCGTATTTATAAGTCTTGGGGTACTCTATCGAGTAGCTCTTACTCTGTCGAGTAAGGGTAAGTTGCTAAATAAAATAGTTTCTGACCTGTTGGGTACTCGATCGAGTAGCTGGGGCACTCGATCGAGTAAGGGGGTACTCGATCGAGTACCTTGGGTACTCGATCGAGTGTCCGGTTTTACGGGGAGTTTTCTCGGGTTTTGTTAATTATGCGATTAAGGTATTTAAGTTCCGTCGTCATTATTCTAAACCACTTTTACAAAACCTAAATTCCTGTTTAAGAGAGAAAGCAACAAGTTCATCTTCCTAATCGCATTCTTAGCAATTCCGAGTTCGACGGTCGAGTTCTTGTCGTTGTGTATACCGTTGAGTTCCTTGCGTCGAGGGTAAGATCTACGTACCCTTTTATTTGTATTTCCTTTGATTTGGTTAAACCCTAATTTAGAGATTGGGGGTTTTTATGTGTAGTATGTGATTGGTAGCCTATATGTGTTGTATGATAGGAGGAGGGTTCATAGAAGAGGCTTTTTGACTCAAAGATAGAGACCGTCGATTGTGTGCATACCAGGTAGGATTTCCTACTCAATATTAGTCCCATAATGGGATATTGGTTGATGTATTGTATTTGGTTGTTTGATATAATAATTGTCTTGTGATTGTGGTTGTGATCGTTGTTGATGGTTCGCGAGGCGTGTCCTCGGCCGAGTGGGGTCACTTGCGGGAGTGGCTTCACGCCCTAGTTTCGCCCTTCGTGGAACCCGCCACGGAAGGGGATGTGCACATTAATGGACGGGGTTATCGCTCACTATGTGGAGCGGGGATTTGGTGGGTACGGTTGTGGTCCCCCACTGGCGGGTGGTCCAGTGGACGATCGGTATTGAGATGATGGGAATTGGTTGGTTGTGTGTGTGTGTGTGTGTACGTTAAAGCATGTCTGTTTATCTTATTGTCGTTATACATATTGATTGTGTGATTAGTGCGACCCGGTGTTGTTTTGTAAACTGCGGTGATCCATTCGGGGATGGTGAGCGGATATTGAGCGGTATTGAGATGATTACTTGGGATAGGCTGGGATGCCACGACATGATGATAAGAGTCTTCCGTTTGTAGCCTTTAGTTTATTTACATTTCGATTAGAAAGATAGTTTGGAATCATGTATCGTACTTTTGGTTTGGTTTTGAGGATTGTAACTATTCGTTAAACTATTTATATTAAACGTTGTTTCTTCATTGTTGTTTGATTATCATTGCCTCGGGTAACCGAGATGGTAATGTCTTCATACCTGAGTGGTCCTGGTAAGGCACTTGGAGTATGGGGGTGTTACAAATGGTATCAGAGCGACGATCCTGAAACCTGTAACCAATGAACCTAATGAACATAGGGAGTCAATTAAAATGAACCCGGGGTAAAAGGTGTAGGAGCTAGTGCAAAGGCTTGGGAGACGTCCTAAAGTCGCAGGGGTCGCCCTACAACTTTGAACCGGTCACGTGGGGGAAGTGTTTGTCGAGTCGTATGTGTGTTTGGTTAACTTGTGTAAGAATGTGATAAAATGTGTTAATTGTTGGGTGTTGAAGCAGAAAGTTGAGCATGTGAAAGAAAATGGTGATATGTGGGAATTTGTTGATGAGATGATAACATGTTGGATGATTTATAATGTGGCATTTAATAACATGATGAAATGATCTCGTAGATGGTAGGAAAGATGCGTAGCATGTTTATTATGATATAATGTGGTTTATAAGTTTAGCATGTTAGCATATGACGTAACATGCGGGTAGCTTTTATGCATTAGCGAGACTCGATCGAGTGGGACTGACTCGATCGGGTGGGTTTTTAACGATTTTGAGTCCAGAATCGCGTTTTGGGGTACTCGATCGAGTAACTAGGGGTACTCGATCGAGTAGGGGGTTACTCGATCGAGTAGCATAGATACTCGATCGAGTAGGTAAGAGATCAGAAGGTCTGTTAGGGGTCTGATGTTTGGGTACTCGATCGAGTATGTTGGGCACTCGATCGAGTAGCCCGTTACTCGATCGAGTGGGTTTGGGAACTCGATCGAGTAGGTTCTGGGGGTCGTGTCTTCGTGTTTTGAGGTTTAGTACGTATGTTCATATCTACCCTTTCTTATATATGTATAGTTTCAAGATGCCGCCCAAGAGAACTGCTTTGTATGCGAGAGCTGAGCTTATGACCGTGGATGACATCGTTAAGATGTTAGAGCACCAGGATGCTCTTACTGAGACCCTAAAGAAAGTGAATGAGGATAAGAATAAGGATAAGGAGAAGGAGGTTGACCATTCAAAAATCAGCCTTTACATAGCGAGGTTTAACCCGAAAGAATACAAGGGAGTTGGGGAGCCTAACCTACTTGATAGTTGGCTGAGAGAGATGGAGAACATATTAGATTTGGTTCACTTCCCGATGAGATGAGGGTAGAACAGTGCGTTCTATCGAGGGAGGCGAGAGGCAAGTGGTGGGATTCAGTGAAGGTGAGTGCTAAGGAGATATATACAAACCAAGGCTTACCTGCTATACCTTGGGAGGAGTTTCGTAGGGCTGTGAGGAAGGAGTTTGTACCGGAACATGTGAGGAGTAAGATGAGAGAAGAGTTTAATGGTTTTAAGATGACTGCTGAGATGTCTGTGGCTGAGTACTACAGGCTGTTCAATGAGAAGTCTAGGTATCTTTGAGGATATGGGTTTGAGTGAGGAGAATCTGGCATTGAGGTTTGAGAGGGGTTGACCCCTAAGATTATGGATAAGTTACCCGTGGGAATCCTTACGGATGTTAAGGAAGCTTATGAGAGAGCCGGGAGAGCTGAGAGGTTGGTGGAGATGGCTCGGGAGAGGTTAGGTGGTGAGAAGAGAAAGTCGAGAGTGAGGGTGGTGGCCAATCGAATCACAAGAAAGGCAACCACAATCGATCTAAGGGATTTTCTTACGGGTCCGGGTTTAGTCTTTGGGGCTTCCTTTGGGCGTGGCCGTGGAAGTGTGAGTAATAGTTGGGGAGTTACCTGCTATAGCTGTGGTGGTGTAGGCCACAAGAGACATGAGTGCACAAGTGCACCGGATCTTTCCGGAGACTGCGCAGAGTTTCGCGAGCAACGACCCAGGGCCGGATCGTGGTCAAATCGGGAAGTCGAGTTACCAGAGTGGAGGCAACCGCAACGGCGGTAATTCTTATCAGAAACCACCAGCGAACAACAACAACAACCAAGGGTCGGGTGCTAAGCCGACCACCTCGGCCAAGATCTTGTCCGGGAGGTGGGCAGAAAACCAGTGGCAAGTTATTCATGATGGAGAAGAAAGCAGCTGAGGAAGATGCGCACGTTATCACCGGTACATTCCTTGTTAATGGTATTCCTACCTTTGTTTTGTTTGATTCGGGGGCTTCTCGGTCGTTTGTGTCTTGAGTCATGTTAAACATTGGGTTTGAGAGTATATGAGTCCATCGGTGAGCAAGTTTTCATACCTTCGGGTGAGTCCGTATCGTATCGGTGTGGGAGATTGTTCGAGAGATGTATCTTTGATAGTTGGGCAAGTTGATTTCCCTGTAGACTTGCTAGAGTTTCCTTTTAACGGTTTTGAGATGATAGTTGGGATGGATTGGTTAGGAAAGTATAAAGCTAAGATAGACTGTCATCAAAAGAAAGTGTCTTTAAGAGGTCCTAAGGGCGTTAGTGTTTCTTATCGTGGGTTTCTAGTCAAACCCAAAGTTAAGTTGATTGCAGCTGTCACCTTGAAGTCTTATCTGAGGAAGGGATGTCCTCTGATCTTGTGCCATGTGAGAGATGATCGGATAGAGAGTCCGACAGTTGATGAGATACCCGTGGTGGGGGAGTTTGCAGATGTTTTCCCAGAGGAGATTCCGGGGTTGCCACCGAAGAGGGAGATAGACTTCACTGTTGAGTTGAAGCTAGGGACGGGGCCAATCTCTAAGGCACCGTACCGTATGGGTCCTAAGGACATGGAGGAGCTTAGGAAGCCGTTGGATGATCTGATAGAGAAGGGATACATTAGACCAAGTGTATCGCCGTGGGGAGCACCAGTTCTTTTCGTGAAGAAGAAAGATGGGAGTTTAAGGTTGTGCATAGATTACAGGGAGCTGAACCGTGTGACGATAAAGAACAAGTATCCTTTGCCAAGGATAGATGACCTGTTTGATCAGTTGAGTGGTGCAACAGTCTTTTCTAAGATTTATTTGAGGCCGGGGTACCATCAGGTGAAGATTAGAGAGGTGTACATACCAAAGACAGCTTTCACGTCGAGGTATGGCCATTATGAGTATGTGGTGATGCCGTTTGGGTTGTCTAATGCGCCGGCAGTGTTTATGGATTTGATGAACATAATCTTCAGACAGTTCTTGGACCAGTTTGTAGTGGTGTTTATCGATGATATCTTAGTCTACTCTAAGACTAAGGAGGAGCATGAGGAGCATCTGAGGATCGTGTTGCAGACTTTGAGAGATCACGAGTTGTATGCTAAGCTGTCCAAGTGTGAGTTCTGGTTAGAGAAAGTTGCTTTTCTGGGGCATGTAATCTCTAAAGATGGGGTAGCTGTGGATCCGGCGAAGATTGAGGCGGTGACAAAGTGGGAAGCACCGAAGAATGTTGCTGAGGTTAGGAGTTTCTTGGGTTTAGCTGGATACTACAGACGGTTCGTGAAAGATTTCTCCAAGATAGCTAGACCGATGACAGCGTTGATGAGGAAAGAGAACAGGTTTCGTTGGGATGAGAGTTGTGAGACGGCGTTCCAAACATTAAAGGAGCGTTTGACCACAGCTCTGTCTTAGCATTACTGAAGGGAGCGAGAACTTTGAGGTTTATACAGATGCCTCGAAGAATGGGCTGGGATGTGTGTTGATGCAGAATGGCAAAGTGATTGCCTATGCTTCTAGGCAATTGAAGCCTTATGAGGAGAACTACCCTACTCATGATCTAGAGTTGGGTGCAGTGGTGTTTGCTCTCAAGATTTGGAGACATTACCTTTATGGAGCAATCTTTAAGGTATTTTCTGATCACAAGAGTCTCAAGTACATCTTCACGCAGAAGGAGTTGAACATGAGACAGAGGAGGTGGATGGAGCTGATTGGCGATTATGACATGGAAATCATCTACCATGAAGGGAAAGCCAATGTGGTAGCTGATGCTTTGAGTAGGAAGAGTGTACATTCCACGTGTGCAGCTCTATCTTTGATGAGGGCGAGGATGAGGTAGCGAGTTTTGGGATACATATGATGCAAAAAGGAGATGCCATGGGTGATATGACAAGACATCCGGAGTTTTATGATGATATTCGGGATAAGCGGGCTTTGGATCCTAAGATAGTGGAGTGGAGAGCTGGAGTAGAGAAAGGGACAGTGTCCCGGTTTTCTATTCATACAGATGGTAGTTTGAGGTTTGATGGTAGGTGGTGTGTTCCTAATGATGAGGAGTTGAAAAAGACTATCATGACAGAGGCACATTGCACACCATATTCATTCATCCAGTGGAGACAAGCTATACAAGGATTTGATGAAAACGTTTTGGTGGCCTGGGATGAAGAAAGAGACAGATGAGTTTGTGTCCCGTTGTTTGACATGCCAGAGAGTTAAAGGGGAACAATGACGACCACAAGGTAAGATTCAGTCTTTAGAGGTGCCCGAGTGGAAGTGGGAATCCATTTCCATGGATTTCATTGTGGGTTTGCCGAAGAGTCAACAAGGTAACAACATGATTTGGGTGATAGTGGATCGTCTGACCAAGTCAGCTCACTTTGTTCCAATGAAAGATACATGGACTAAGGCACAGTTGGCTATGGCCTATCGAAAGAACGTGCTTAAGTTACATGGAGTCCCTAAGGACATAGTGTCCGACAGAGATGCGAGGTTTATATCGAGGTTTTGGAAGGAGTTGCGGGAATCGTTGGGAACAACTTTGAAGATGAGTACAACATTTCATCCTGCGACAGACGGGCGGCGAGAGAACAATCAAGACTCTTGAGGATATGTTGCGAGCTTGTGTGATGGATTTTGGTGGTATCTGGGAACAGAGGTTGGACTTGATAGAATTCTCTTACAATAACAACTATCACACCAGTATAGGTATGGCACCGTTTGAGGCTTTGTATGGGAGGAGATGTAGGAGTCCAATCTGTTGGGACGATAGTCTTTGAGGCAAAGGGGTTTTAGGACCAGAGATGGTGCATGAGATGGTGGAACAGTTAAGATGATCGGGGAAAGGATGAGAGCGGCTCGGGATCGACAAAAGAGTTATGCAGATCTACATCGTCGGGACATAGAGTTTCAAGTTGGGGACAAGGTTCTTTTGAAAGTGTCTCCTATGCGTGGGGTTATGAGATTTGGGAAGAAAGGCAAGTTAAGTCAGAAGTTTATAGGGCCTTATGAGATCGTAGAGCGAGTTGGGGAAGTTGCTTATCGCCTGGCTTTACCAGCTGCACTAGAGAGAGTGCATAATGTGTTTCATGTATCGCAGCTGCGGAAGTATGTGAGTGACCCGTCACATGTGTTGGAAGCAGAGAGCTTAGAGCTAGATGAGTCCTTATCATATCTTGAGGTGCCTAAGCAGATTCTAGACCGAAAGGTTAGAAAGACTAGGAGTGGTGAGACAGTTTTGCTTAAGATCCTGTGGTCTAACCACGAGACCGAGGAAGCTACATGGGAGCCAGAGGAAGCTATGAAAGAGCATTACCCTTTCCTTTTTGATCAGGTATGTATGGTTACGGGGGCGTAACCTTGTTTCTTTTAGGGGGGTAGGAGATGATCGCGAGCAGTTTTTAAGAGTTTTATACCCCTTTTATATGTTGTGTCGGGATGTTTGTCGGGATGAGTTGGGTTAGTATCATGTTTTATGTTGAATTTTGTTTTGGTTGCTGAGTCGGGAAGGTTATGGGAGTACCTTTGTTTAGTAGTGGTTTGAACTTCGGGGACGAAGTTCCTTTTAAGGAGGGAAGACTGTAATACTCCGTATTTATAAGTCTTGGGGTACTTTATCGAGTAGCCCTTACTCTGTCGAGTAAGGGTAAGTTGCTAAATAAAATAGTTTTTGACTGTTGGGTACTCGATCGAGTAGTCACTCGATCGAGTAAGGGGGTACTCGATCGAGTACCTTGGGTACTCGATCGAGTGTCCTGTTTTACGGGGGAGTTTTCTCGGGTTTTGTTAATTATGCGATTAAGGTATTTAAGTTCCGTCGTCATTATTCTAAACCACTTTTACAAAACCTAAATTTCTGTTTAAGAGAGAAAGCAACAAGTTCATCTTCCTAATCGCATTCTTAGCAATTCCGGAGTTCGGACGGTCGAGTTCTTGTCGTTGTGTATACCGTTGAGTTCCTTGCGTCGAGGGTAAGATCTACGTACCCTTTTTATTGTATTTCCTTTGATTTGGTTAAACCCTAATTTAGAGATTGGGGTTTTTATGTGTAGTATGTGATTGGTAGCCTATATGTGTTGTATGATAGGAGGAGGGTTCATAGAAGAGGCTTTTGACTCGGCGAAGAGAGACCGTCTGTCGATTGTGTGCATACCAGGTAGGATTTCCTACTCAATATTAGTCCCATAATGGGATATTGGTTGATGTATTGTATTTGGTTGTTTGATATAATAATTGTCTTGTGATTGTGGTTGTGATCGTTGTTGATGGTTCGCGAGGCGTGGCCTCGGCTGAGTGGGGTCACTTGCGGGAGTGGCTTCACGCCCTAGTTTCGCCCTTCGTGGAACCCGCCACGGAAGGGGATGTGCACATTAATGGACAGGGTTATCGCTCACTATGTAAAGCGGGGATTTGGTGGGTACGGCTGCGGTCCCCCATCGGGGTAGTCCGGTCCAAAGGGACGATCGATATTGAGATGATGGGAATTGGTTGGTTGTGTGTGTGTGTGTGTGTACGATTAAGTTCTGTTTTTATCTTATTGTCGTTATACATATTGATTGTGTGATTAGTACGACCCGGTGTTGTTTTGTAAACTGCGGTGATCCATTCGGGGATGGTGAGCGGATATTGAGCGGTATTGAGATGAGTCTTGGGATAGGCTGGGATGCCACGACATGATGAGAGGAGTCTTCCGCTGTAGCCTTTAGTTTATTTACATTTCAGTTAGAACAGACAGTTTGGAATCATGTATCGTACTTTTAGTTTGGTTTTGAGGATTGTAACTATTCGTTAAACTATTTATATTAAACGTTGTTTCTTCATTGTTGTTTGATTATCATTGCCTCGGGTAACCGAGATGGTAATGTCTTCATACCTGAGTGGTCCTGGTAAGGCACTTGGAGTATGGGGGTGTTACATGAAGAAGTTAGACCTCTTCAGTGTAATTGACTTGGAGAAACATAAAGATGTTTTCAAAGCTTGATTGGTGACAAAGGGTTTTCACCAGTTGCAATGCTTCGATGAACTCAGATTATACTGGCAATTGTTGCATTTCATAATTGTATGATTTGACAGAAGGATAACAAAACCATCTTCTTGAATTAGATTCTAGAAGAAGAAGTGTATTTGAAACGTCTTGAGGGTTTTGTAGATCCTTACAATCATAAGACTGTAGCTAACTTAAGAATAATTCTTGAGAGAGCATCATGGAGTTGGAATGTGTGTTTGATCATGTTATAAAATATTTCTCGAGATGTCGAGGAATTATGTTTATACATGAAGTTTAGTGGGAGTATGGTGGTCTTATGAGTCTTTCATGTTGTAGACATATTAATCATTTGGAATGATGAAAAGACTTAGGCGAATATTAATACATCTTAAGTATCCGGATTTATAGAGATAAATCAAGGAGGGATATATGCGTTTTATTGGGAGTCTTATATAGATGAGATTCTTGACTGGTTCAAACAAGTTGAACTCATTAGAATTGATTCCAATTGCTTCCGTTGCGCGATCAATTTAATATGTTATGATGTATTATTGTCATAACAGTTCATATGCTTTGAGTATTACGAGTTGTTATTAATCGAATTTAAGTGAAGGTTACTTAATAGTCAGAGAGATTATCCTTTAGTACTTGAGAAGGACTAAGGTTGTGAAACTAAGTGTTTTAAATTTATTTGATTTGTGTAAGGAGTTACACGAATGCTAGTTGATGTTTGCGTAAACAGTTACACATATACCATTTTTTAAAAAACATAGGGATTGTATGGAATCCCGTACTGGCTATGAGGAGTTGATCTGCTGGAAGAGTTCCAGGCAGTTATACATTGCGGATTTACAACGGAAATTGAGTACATTGTAACATATGATGTTGGAAAAGGGAAGTAGCTTGGATTCGGCAGTAATGTAGGGACTAGAAATAGCTCCTGCAGCTGCATATCCTATCCTTACATACCGTGATGACAGTGGGAGCTATTTTTGAGGCAAGGGTGCCTTAATCTAGAATTAAGTTTGGATATGTTCTCAATATTTTGTTACATGTAATCTATGTTATGTGGAACAAAGGGAAATAGCAATTTGTTGGTTTGATCAAATGAGGTGGCATTGATTTTAAACCAAGGCCTTGTTGTAGGCTAAACATGATAGTCATGTCGTTTCAATGTGGTTGAATTATGGTAATTGAATTGTTCTAGATTATATGATGGGTAATAATTTGATAGTGTATCAAATTTTACATATATGATAATCGCATTTATCGTTTGAGTTTTTCGAAACTCTTATATGTATTCAGTACTTACTGGATATTATTTAATACTTTGTTAAATTTGAAAAGGTTGTGGAGACAACGTTGAACCTTTCAAGTGAACTGGATTAACATTGTATTATGTCCCTAGTTGATTAATGAGGCGACGTCTCAGAGTGACTAGATTGTAAGTCGATCGATGATGAGTTCAACCACCATAGAGTCATGTAGATGACTGGTCGATTACATAGGCAGATTGTGAGATGATTTGTCGGACATTGACCATTTATAGAGTCTTTTTAATTTCTTTTTGAAGCCTGGTCATGGCAAGGACTTCTATAATATTTCTTCTGAGTCAATTCTTTTGACTAGCGACTATTTGTCTGAGTCAGTACAATTTCCGATTGACTTTGGTTTTTGTCCTAGGTTGCACCGTAAAAGGAGGCCGATGGGCATCTTTTGGGCCAGGGTGATCTGTGATTAGATGAAGTAAATAGGTCAATAGGAATTGTCCACCCTCGTCAGGGTTTTTACATCTCAGGGCCACTCGAGGTGTAGTGACTGGAAATGCGTGGCCACGCTCGGAAATAATCTGTGGTAGATTTTCCGGTCAGACAGTTACTCTCCCGATCGAGGAAACAACTCAAGATATGATCATGTGCAAGTACGACCTGAAAGACATCTTGCATTGAGTGAGAGATATATCGGACAAGAGAATCGGTAGTGCACACTTGTGTCGGACAAGTGGGAGATTGTTTGAGTGAGTGTCCTCCACAAGAGTGCGTTTACTTAATAAATCTCATCAAAGGAATATAACAGGGATATTTATTATAAATACTCGTCAGCTGATCAACGTATATCGGTAACTGTTGGCTAACTAGAGTTTGACGTTACTGTCGTATGACGGCGGTGTTCAGCTGAGCCCTTACGGTCACACCTATAGGATGAAGCCCCAATGAAAAAATAATTATTTGTATAAGATACAATTTAATTAGTCCCTTGTGTATATTTACTTTTATTAGTCAAGTGAATTTAATATTTGATGACGAGTTAAGAACTCGGGCCAAAGGAATTTATTATTCAATCATATGATAATTGATTAATAAATGGGAGAGGGAATTTAGTAATTAAATAGTTAATTCACAAAATTAGTTCGATATGTGTGTATATTTTAAGGCGAAGGTAATTAGCTAATTATATTTACAAGGAGTTGTAAATTTAGCTGAATTGGGTTTTAGAAGACACATTTTATATTGATAAAATGATATTATGTCACTTAAAAGTTAAGTGTATATTATTCACTAATTTGTATTATTTAAGTGTTAAATGATCAAATTAGTATTTAATTATATAAGCTAATTAAATATAAGTCTTATAAGCATTTGTGGGACAAATGCCGAAAGTCGAAATGGACCCAAATAGAGTCACATGGACCGATTTTATGTAGAGTGTTTAACACTCCAATTTTTGTCAAAATGTTGACTAAAAAGATGCATAACCATGTGCTTGTCTACTTTAATCAATTGTTTACATTTGATGCCTATATATACCTACTTATACACACCATTTGCTAGTGATTTTCTAAGTGACAAAAATCACTCAAAACTCTCCTTGGAACCCATTTTATAGAAAAAAAATGAGTCCATCTTTTTCATTTTAATATTTGATCAAAAGTTGTTCAAATACTCATCAAATAAATTCACAAAATATAATATACATAAAGTATTATTAGTAGTAATAATACATACATATTATAAATGCTTGATCACTAATAATGTCTAGTTAATATTATTAGTGGTGTTGGGGTGAAGTCTTGGGTGCCACCAAGAGGAGAAATCCTACATTGGATTCTAGGTTGTTGGAGGAAAACCTCAGGCATGGAGCTTGGGACATCAAGAGTTGGTGTAAATGAAGATGATCATGCCATGGTAGATGAATAATAGGTTGTATTCTCATCTCTTAAGTTTTTATTCATTTTTATTAGCATGCATGTAACTAGATCACTTAAGACACAAAGTTAATGTAATTTTTTGTCACTAATTAGATAAGTCTAATTAGGGGTCTAGCACTTTCATGTTCCACCGCGAGTGTACAAGTGGTGTGCATCCCCTAGCGAGCCATTCGACACACCTGACATCATTGTATCGACACCAGCGGTGGTGGTAAAAGATAGTATGCTCATCAATCAAAGTGCTCCCCTCGAGCTTGGCATATCTCCCATCAAAGTTGAACCCGGGGTAGAGTTCATTGGCCAAAATTGTTATTAGGCCTCCCATCACAAAGGTTTTGATTGCGAAATTCCCTTTTGCAAAATCATTAAACCTTGTAATCATCTCAAGGGGGGTGTTGAAGTTGTAAGGACTTGTCCCTTGTACATTCAAGTAAGACTCTAAAAAGGTCAAGTCGAGAAGGGTACATTTATCTTGTTCTAGCCTTCCGTTTATAGTCCCGGCCACGAACTGTTCGCTAATCCTAATCACCCGATGTTGGATTGCAAAAGTATAGCATTGTTTGTAAGAATTAAATTCTCTCCCGGAAATAGCCTTCCAAAGGTGGTTAACAATGAAGTCGGGGGGCTTGTCGGTGTCACTCCTTGGTACCTCAAGACCAAAGATCCGTGCAAAGTGGTCTAAGGTTATTCTATGATCCGTATTGCAAAGACGGAATTCCATACTGACATTCTTTTGCCGATTAGTGAAAACAGAGAGGCTACATAAGAACTCTAGTGTGAGGCTCAAGTAAGTGTCCTCATGGGCATAGACCATGAAGAGTCTATCACGGTCGAAATACTCGAGAGGGGAGGGGGGGGGGGGGGGGGAATGAGTATTTCAAAACTTATGCCCACTTTTTATTTTATATCAATGAAATTAATTACTTAAAGTTTTTCTTGGTGGAACTGTGAGAATATTATTAATCATCAATCAAAGCACGAACACCATTGCAACCATTCCAGGACTCAGTTGTATCCTAGTTACCTATTACAGTCACCTAGTACAACCTCTTACTCCTATATCATTCCAATAAATGATGTGGCATACAACCTACATATGACACACTTAGTCTTAATTTAACATCCTCCCTAATGCGTTGAATGAGACAGTCAGGCCGTGGGACATACATCTCCATTCTGCAAGAATTTCTAACCATCCAAACATGGTAATAAAGTGCTACAACCACAGAACATTTCAGCAAACGAATAAGGAGAGGCTGTCTTCTATCAGCAAGCAAAGCTTCTCCAGTTTTCAAACTACTATTGATGATACCCAGCCACCCAAGTAGAATATTGAATCAAGCAACAATATAGGGACAGTCTTTAAATAGATTCTGGTGAGATTCATGGAACTGATCACACAGGAAACATAGGCCAGCCTCATAGATACCCATTTTCGGCAATCTGTCCATAGTAAGCAAACGCTGCTGTTGAATGAGCCACATTATGAGCACATGCTTAGGAACATTATATCTATTCCAAACCACAGTTTTCCAAGAAACCTTCTGAACATTGCCAGTACTTAACCACTTATACCCATCAGCAATCAGATACTTATCAGCATTACTCTGCCACATATTACTCATATATGAAGGTTTAAACTTCTATTTCACCTTACAAATCATACGCCAAGCCCATGAAATATTAGGAGTTGTATTATAGGACTGATGAAGAGTGTCGTCGTGGCTCTCAATCAAACACATTTATATTCTCAACAAACAACTAGTTAGTGGTTAAGTCGAGGTCGATCCATGGGATGGTGTGCTTTGGGTTCTAAGTCTATCTATCTCAATTTATGCTAGTGTCTCAATTTGTTTGGGTTTGTAGTTGTGTTCTAGACTAATGCAAGCAATAAAGTAAAACAAGCAATAAAAGGAAAGATGTAAACAAGTGACTAAAAGTGCTATGATATCATGGGTTCATAGGAGATTCATGGGAGTTGATCATACAAACATGTTCTCTACTAGATGCAAACATTTATTGTTGTGATGGGATCGAGTTAGTGTATATCTTACAATCCCTAAGAAGGTTTGGGTCCCGGAGCCGAATCGATTTGATTGTACAATACCTACAAGTCGACTTAATCCTTCCTATTCAACATTACGCATGGTCTAATGAGGCTCGAGTTGGTTTATGTGTTACAAGTCTCATTGAAAAGATAAGTGATGGGTAAGAAATACAAGGATTCATAGGCTTAGCATTTCATCAAACATAACATGTGCATAGGTTGAAATCACAACAAGCAAGCAAATTAATTATGAAAACATATTAGATTAAGCATGAATCATTCCCCATGTTTGTTTCCCTTAATTACCCATTAATCCTAGCTAGAAGACTACTCACTCATTATCATGTTTAACATGTTAATAAGGTTGTCAATCATACTAACAAAGCAAAACATGATGAATAAATGATGTGATTAACAATAATTAAACAAGGGCGAAAGAGAATTATACCTATGAAGATGATTCCAAATAACAAAGCAAAGAATAAAAGAAGAGAACTTGATTGATTGATGGAAGGTTGTCAATCTCCCAATAAACCCAAATGATCTTCTAATTACCCAATAATAAACTTGAATTACTCAATAATAAACTTGAACAATAATTAAGGAAAGATTAATGTGTAATTTTGTGGAAAGATTAAAGGATAATCTATTCTATCCTAATCCAATCTAAGGAAAGTTGATTTAATCTAAGAAAGCTTGGTTAAGAGAGCTTGATAATCTAAGTAGTACAATGGGGGTATTTATACTAAAGATTAGGTACAAGAATTAGGGTTACTTAGGGCTTAAATGACGATTAAGACCCTTAAGAAAAGTTGAGGAAGTGCTCCTCTTGAAGGAAGATGCTAGTCTCCTTTTTGCTAGTCTTTCAGAAATATGCGCATCCCGAGTGGAACAAGGAAGAGACGTGCTGTACTGGGTAGGAATCCGAGCAGCCAAGGGGTCGGGACGAGCGGATCGTTTGGCCTCAAGACGAGCGTCTTGGCATCGGGACGCTCAGATAATTTGGCTTCAAGACGAGCATATTCTAGCAGGAGACGAGCGTCTTCTTGCAGGGGACGAGAGTCTTCTTGTAGGGGACGAGCGTCTTGAGTCTCAGGACGAGCGGATTGGCGGACAGCTTCTTTGTTTGAGCTCGGATTGTAAAACGGACGTCATTTTCTCATCCGAACTCCTATTGGAGTGATTCAAAAGCCTATACAACTTGATTTTTTGATGACGTTTCATCTAGCATACTTTCAGAGCTAAAGGAGAAACTCTTGGTTTGGGTTCCGAGAAATTTCTTCTTGCAATGGCTTCCTTCTCGTCATCCGTGCCTTTAAACTTATGATCCTTCTATATACTCTTTATTCCTACATCCTTGGTCATCATTCTTGCCTCCTCTTCATACTTGTCCATCCAACATCATCAAAAAGCTTCTAAATATGCACGGGAGAGGGGGAATTCCGCCTCATTATCTTCTTTCCAACAAAACATATACAATGTAATAGGAAAACCAAATAGGAAGGATTTGACGGATAAAATGGCCATGAAATGCTATATTAGTATGCAAAATAAGTTCAATTAGGGGACTAAATGTGCGCAATTATGAGTCACATCAAATATTCCCAAACCGAACCTTTACTCGTCCCGAGTAAAGAGGTGACTAGAACTAGACCTTTATTTAAACTATCCTAATAATATAGCCGATGTGAGACAATTAGCGGGTCTCACTCTGCCCCTTCAACTCACAACAAGACAACCATGAGGTAGGGTGCCTTCTTACAAGGCAAGGTGGGGCTTGCCAAAATGGTGACACATCCAAGCATTAAAGCACACAAAACAAGTAATGGATGCATCTACAAAAATGAATAGCCACTTTCCTCATCTAAGTTGCGGAAATTATCTACAAGGGAAATAATATAAGGGTACACACTTCATTATAGATATGGTTTCTTTAAACTACTAAGCCTAGGAGGATACCAATAAATCACCTCCAAGTTGTGTCAAGCTAGGGTACCTTTGTCCTCAATTGTTAAATGCTTTCGTCAAGAGTAGACTCCCTATGGTATTAGAAACACTAGAGGATCGCGGAATTCCCCTTCTTGCCTAGACAATAAGAATGGTCGTCCCCTCTCTACCATGCACAAAAGTGGATTTGATGGATAAAGGGATCATTTGAATTTGAGTTTCATGTGGGAGTTTGATTTTTGTTGTTTGTCTCCCCAATTTCTTGCGGCATTAACATTTTGAGAACAATTTATTTTGATGTTTGGCATTTTCAACACTTGAAAATTTTTCAACTTTTGCATTTCTTTTTGAACATTTTCAAAGTCACCCCATTTGTAGTGTGGGTGCTTATATTTGAATCTTTAGGAGTCTATTTTTGCTCCACTTTTCATTTGATGCAATTGCAAACTTTCTTTGACTTTTCATTTCAATTCTTGAACTCAAATTTTGAACAATTTTTGTGCCCATTCCCTTTGATGACAAAATGTGGTAGAATATGGATGATGGTTGGTTGCATGGTTTCAAGGGTCACCTTGGAATAAACGGTAGCCAAGGAGTTATCACACCACAAGGTATTCTTGACTAGGCCTTAATCCATGGGTCAAAGGATACTGGCATGACACATCCTAGGGTGTTTTACAAGTATTCTAACAAGCAAAGTTTTAAGAAGAAAAAGTATCTACAAGGGCCTATATACATTTGCAAGTTTCCCAAATAGACGGTTTCACAAAATTTTCCTAAATGCAACTATATGCCATGATGCAACTATCATTTATACAACCTAATGCATATGCTTCTACCAACTAGTATGCCATATAAGCTAAATGAAATCCTATAATCACATTGTTTATACCGCATCAATCAAAATAAAGCCACATAGTCATTAACATAAAGAGGAAAAAGGAGATTGGAAAGATCATACCATGCGGTTTTCAATATCCTCATATCTCGGACATGGCGTAATCGGTCAATGTGAAAAGGATAAACAAACGCAATATATACAAACAATATATACAAGACTACACTACAAAGGAAATGAACATGTTTTTGGATTTTTTCAATTTTTCAAATGTTTATGGTTTTTATGTTTATGAAACAAAAAGACATGATTTTGTATTTTTCAAAAATTTTCAATTTTTATGTGTTTTTGGAATATAAATTCCCATCCCCCACTTTATTTTGGACATTGTCGTCAATGTACATGTAGGAGTAGGAATGTAAAAGGAATACATGTTTTTAGATTTTCGAATTTATGGAAATAAATGCAATGATATGAATGAATGCATGCTCTAACTAAATGCAATTATATATATATATATATGTGTATATATATATATGTATATATAGGTGGGATCCGGTGAGTCCACCTAAATATTTGAGTCCATGAGTCCATAAAACAATATCACGCACTATACAAAACAATATCACGATTTTTTTTTTCAAAATAAATTTTTTTTTTTCGAATTTTTTTTTTTTCAATTTTTTTTTTTCAATTTTTTTTTTCGAATTTTTTTTTCGGAATTTTTTTTTTCGAATTTTTTTTTTTTCGAAATTTTTTTTTAACAAATTTTTTTTTTCGTGTAAGCTGTGATATTGTTTAGTATAACGTGTGATATTGTTTAGCATAACTTGTGATATTGTATTACAAAACAATATCACGATTTTTTTTTTCAAATTTTTTTTTTTTCGAAATTTTTTTTTTTTGAAAATTTTTTTTAACAATTTTTTTTTTCATGAAAACTGTGATATTGTTTAGCATAACATGTGATATTGTATTACAAAACAATATCACGATTTTTTTTTCAATTTTTTTTTCAAAAAGTTTTTTTCCAGCTGTGATATTGTTTAGTATAACGTATGATACTGTAAGCTGTGATATTATTTAATATAACGTGTGATATTATATCATGGACTCACGGACTCAAAAAGATAGGGTGGACTCATGTGATTCTAATTCTATGTATATATATATATATATATATATATATATATATATATATATATATATATATATATATATATATATATATATATATATATATATATATATATATATATATATATATAACAAATGAATACAATCTACACTATACTAGATGATGCATGTTCTCTATTAAGCTATGGTTACTTGTGATCAAACCTCCCCAAACCGATTTAAGCACTATTTCTAGTGTAGGAGAAATGAGGTTGGGTCGTTAGTGACTATGCATGAATGTAAATTTAACTATATGCAACTAACTATATGAGATATGTGGGATATATTACATTGCAACTATACTATATGAACTAGCTAAAATAAATGCAATATGAGATATAATACAAATGCAAGCTAAATGTATATGTATGTAACTAAGGGTGTGTTTGGATAACAAAAGTGGAGGGAAAGGGAGGAGGAGGGGGAAGGAGGGAAGAGAAAGGGAGAGAAGGGAAGGGGAGGGGGAATGGAGTGTGGTTGTTTGGATACAATTTCCCTCCAAATCTTGCCTATTGTGGAGAGATTTTGATTAGGCTTGAAGGAGGGAAATTTGATCCCTCCAAATCTCTCCCCCTCCATTTCCCTCCACCCTCATTTGCTATCCAAACAAGGGATTTTAAATCCCTTACTCTCCCTCCCTTTCTTTTCCCTCCAAAACTCCCAATCCAAACACACCCTAAGTGCAAGTGTAAATGTAATGCAAAGTCAAAGGAAAGGATATCTTACAAATGGTGGTTTGAGGGAGGACTCCACCAAACTCATTCCTTATTGCCATGGTTATTGATGTTGTCCATGTTGTTTAATGCTCTTAATAATCGGTCAAAGGCTTGAGCACAATCCTCAAATAAGCATGAATATGGTTTGTTCCAATTCAATATGAAGCTTGGCCAAATGAGCTTGACACTTACTCTCTCATTCACCTTCCCTTGGCACTTGAGTCTTTGCAATGCTTTAAACCGGCAAGTCCATGATTCTTGTCAACATAAGGTATGAAGTATGGTTCATATTCGTCCGGAGACTTCCACTCACCACCTTCTCCTTCAATTTTTGTGATGATGATAGCATTTGGATTTATCAATCCTTCAACAGTAGAAGGAGAATTCTCATAACATTGATGACCGGATACCTTAGGAATTGATGCTGTGGGTGCCAAATTTCCTCAAGCAAATTCATTTGCAACTTTGTTCTTGAGCTTCTCCACCAAGTACCCTTTATATGATGTTTTGACCTTTTGGAGAAGGTCCACCATATCATCTCCAACAATCATAGGTTCCATAGTGGGTGCGAAAAGGTCTCCATGGTCAATAGGAAAGAGGAATTCATCTTCTTCATGGAAGCATACCTCAAACTTCTGAAGGATGGGCTCCTCAAGTAAGGCAATCTCACAACTTTATTCCTCTTCTTCATTGCAAGACACATATCCCGCATAAGCTTCTTCCATAGGCTTGTCATCATCGCTATCTCTATACGAATCACAGATAGGAGCTTCACTCCTCTTCATTAACTCTTTCTCCAACACCTCAATGTTCACATCAAATGATACACCCTCATACTCACAAAGGTTAAGAGTATTTGGTTTACTCAACCTTATATCTTCCTCATCAAATACCACACTTTCATACTCACAAGAGCTCAAGGAGATTGGCTCTTCCCACTTCTCATCTTCCACATCAAAGGTTACTCCTTCAAACTCACATTCATGGTCAATGCTCAAGGATTGGTGGGGAGTGGTTGGTTGGGTGGTTTCTTGGGTTGCCTCCATTTGGGCAATTTGAATCTCCAACTCCTCTCCTTGGGTAGCAATGCCTTGAAGAACATTGTCCCCCTTTTGATTTTCCTCTAGCATTTGTTTGAAGAAGTTTTGTTGATCTCTCATCATTTGGAGAATCACATTTTGAATGGGTTCATCATCTTGTTGTGGGAGGGTGTGAAAGTGGTTGTATTGTGGCAATTGAAATTCATTATGAAGTGGGTATTGGGTGGGTGGTTGTTGTGGATATTGGTGTTAGGTTAATAAACCTATTATTAGACTCTTCTAATAGTGAACAAATTAACATTTTAATTTCTAGTTCTTTAGATCTAGTGCATGCATAACAAAATAAGAGATTTATAAGAAAACAATGTCCCTTACATTGTTAATTTCGGTTTTGTGGGCACAAGTAAGGTCTCCTACCTTCACTTGTTCTTGAGCTATGATGAGTATTAGGATGATCCTCCAAAGACTCCAAGTATAGAAGCCACTCCTCTTGATTGCACCCAAGATTATCCCTTATCTCTACTAAATAATATTTGCTAGATATTTGTTTAGTAGTCTACCTTAAAATTGATTACTAATACTCATATATTACACTAATAATATTAGTAATCTAAAAATGAACAATTATGAAGATTCTAAGACATTTTAGAGAGTTGTGAGAGTTGTAGAGATTTTACATGCATCAAATGAATGATGGTAGTGTGTGTTGTTATAAGAGAACAAAACACTCTTAAAAGAGTGTAGAGGAAACCGGTGGAGCCAAGAGGGAAGGAGCCAAAATTGGCATCTTGCTTTTCCCTTATTCTCTTCACAACACACTAGGTGTGTAAGCTAGTCTTTACTAGCCATCATGATGTCTAATTCTACTAAAATAACATCATTCTAACACTCTACACTACCCAATATTTCGGTCCATTTATCATAAAATGAACTACCATTTTATTTTGTCAATTTGTCAATTGTCACACAATATGTCACACGTAGTATGTTACATGTTATTAATTAATTTAATGTATATTTATCACATAAATATCATTTTATAAATTAATTAAATTACATACAACAAATTGACTAGTGATACTTGATCACATAAATAAAATGGGTCATATAATTATAATTCACAACATTTTGTAATTATAATTAACCATTCATTCTTATCTCAATTGTTTCACAAACAATAAAAAGTTTTAGTAATAAAGTATTTCAATTACTAAAATAAATCTTATTTAATCCAATTACAATAAGATATAAATATTCTCTCTCACAAATTGAATTGTTCAATTTTAAGGAATTGATTAACTTGTATCGTCATACAACTAATCAAGTTTACAGATTAGGGCATCATCCTTTAGGTGTGACCTTAAGGGATCAACTGACCACCACCGTCCCACGACAGTAACGTCAAACTCTAGCAAGCCAATCGTTACCGATTAATGTTGATCAGTTGACTATATAAATGAATCATCCCTTACGTATTCTTAATATTAGATTTAATTATGATATTAAATCATGTTATCGCACTATTGTTGAGGACACATTTTCCATCAATCTCCTACTTATCTGAGACAAGTGTGCGTCACCAATTCTCTTGTCCTATTTGAATCTCCCACTCAATGCAAGGTGTCTTGCAGGTCGTACTTACACTTGATCATATCTTGAGTGGTTTCCTCGATCTGGAGAGTAACTGTCTGACCGGAATTATCTACCATAGATACCTTCCGAGCGTGGCCACGCATTTCCAGTTAACTACTCATTGAGTGGCCTTGAGCTTTCAAACAACCATGACAAGGGGTGGACAATTCCTATTGCACTATTCCCTTTGTTCAGCCACAGTTCATCATAACCCAAAATATACCCAGTTTGACCTCATTTACGAAGTCGTGGAGTATAAATCAAAGCTAATCATAAATTTGTGCAAACTTGGGCGAATAGTCTCTAGTCAAAAGAATTGACTCATAAGAATACTATAGTAGCTCTTGCCACGACCAGGCTTTATGAATTACCAGAACTCTATAAGCGGTCACTGCCCGACAGAGTGTCCCATACAGTCTGCCTATGTGATCGACTAGTCATCCCGTATGACTCTATGACACTTGAACTTGCCATCAATCGCATCACACTCTAGTCATTTCGAGACGTCACCTCATATAAGTAACTAGGGACGAATACTATGTCAATCCAGTTCACTTTAATGGGGTTCAACTTGTCTCTACAACCCATTTGGATATAACAAAGTTGTAACAACCCGGATTATAAAACAAAGGAAAAACTTATATAAAGTAAATATCAGAGTACGATACTGATAAAAGGGTCAAGGTGGCGGAAACACCTGACCAATCCGGTTCGCTACTAAAATCCAAAACAAACTAATACATTATTCAATGGGTTCTTAAAACTTAAAAGCAAACCCCTATTTTATTATTAAGCTCGCTTCGCACATTCCCCAAGCAAGCATCAACAAGTCAGCAACAAACTGAACAACCTGAAAAGGGGGTCGACAATCAGTCGGGAGTAACTAGATGCTCTCCCAGTCATGTTTACAACAATTGAATATAACCAACAATCATTAACAATTGAAATGCAAAACTAGTAAACATGTGGGACCATCTATACTCATGAAAATCCGACATAACATGCCATTAAACGATAACATACTAAGACAATCTTATGATATGATGACAATTCCAAAGGAAACATGTGACGACACGTGACAACGTAAACCATATCCTGACCACGTATGAACCATAGAGCAAACATAACCACAAAACATGTGACCAAACCAGACCACCAAGCACAATGTATAGAATGAACGCCGTTAGAGCGATTAACGAACTGCCTCTAACTAATGGAGCGATTAGCGAACTGCCTCCATTCAATGGTATGGGCCGATTAACGAACTACACCCACAGTGGACCGATTAACGAACTGCATCCACACTATGTATGGTGTATAACCACTGCCTATATGCCTAAGACCTGGCCAGACCTCTCGGTGAAACACAGAGCGATTAACGAACTGCCTCTGCTACACCGAACGACACTCGGGGAACAGAGCGTATAACGAATCGCTCCCCCCCATAGACCATAACAAATCCCGAAGGGTAGCCTTAGTTCATTCCGATAGTATATAACTGATACTATCGTCATCTATACACCAGCCAACCAACAAATGCACAGTATAACTGACTGTACTAACATGCGTGAACAACATCACGACTCAACTCATAAGATAGTATAACTGACCATCCTACTTATCATGTGAACAAGAGTAACCCAAAGATATATGCAACCATAAGGACATAACACGTTGAACACAATACAACATATGAAACAAGTATAAACAACCAATGTTATAGTAACTTTAGCTATAACTTTAACATTAACCATTCAATGTTATAGTAACCCTAACCATAACATAAACTCTGGATGCGAGGTTATAGTAACCTCGACTATAACTTCAACATATACGACTTGAAGTTACACTTACCTCAACTATAACCTTGACACGAAACACAAAGTTATACTAGTTCCAACCATAACCTTGAGCCATAAATCTCAGGGTACGTTAGTTCCAGCTATAACCTTATCTCGTACTTCAATGTTATAGTAGCTTCAGCCATAACTAGGGTAACTACCCAAAGTTGTACTAACTTCAGCTATAACACTTGAATAATCATCAAGGTTATACTAGCCTTAGCTATAACTTTGAAAAGCACCCTTGGCCGCTTATCATGCCGCCTCTAGGGTTTATTCGTAAAACCTAATTGCGCTCATGACACCCATAATAAACACATAACCAACATACGATATATAATTAATACATTAACACATATACGAACATGCGAAAACATATTTAATCATGATAACAAATAATCAAACATGTACCAATCATGCAAAACAATCATTAAATCATATTAATTACATCAATTGGCATAAACACAATCAAAAGAAAACACCTAGTTACCTTTTTAGCAATTAATGAAAACCTTCATAAAGAAAACGACCAACAAAGCCTTGTCTCCAACACGTGTCAACGTCCCACAAATCAACTTAAGGAATATTCGAATCCAAATTCGTGAAAGCACCATAAAAATACTCTTTTTCTTCTTTACCCATTAAAATAAGAGACCTTAAAGGTAGGTCTAAAGGTCCATACAAATAATTCTCATAAAATTATTTGGAGAATAATATGTTGTAGAGGTAAGAGCAAGGATTGTGAAAATATAATTTGTGTATGAGTTTGGAGGAAGGAAAGATATTCAACAATGGGGTCAAAAGGAGAAAAGAGAACAAAAGAGAGAAGGAGGAAGGCTGCCGCGGCACTTCTCACGCACGCACAAAAGATTGACCTAGTTGCTTGCTAGGTTAAATTCTATTTATAAGGAGATTAACTAATGGGCTTTGTGTCCATTAGCTCATACAATGAATTATCTGATTACAAATTGGATTGGACCATATTAAAACGCTTGGAAGACTTGTATAAGAAAAGTAGTTATTATATTAAAATAGTAAAATTGTGCACGGACATTTTAACCCAATCAAAAGTAGATTAAAATGAGAAATAATAAAATAGAGAACGGAAGCTATAAACATATATTTCCAAAATATATTATTAAACTTCAAAATAATTAATTTAATAAAATACTTTTATAATAAAATATTATTATAATACGGGGTTACAATCCAACCCCCTAAAAAGAAGTTTCGTCCTCGAAACTTGAATTTCAAAGATAAGATCAAAAGAAGGTAAGAATTATAAGTGATCATCAACAAAGGTCATCTTGGAATCCTAACCGCTGCGCACTCTGATCCATATCCAAACTCAAACCAAAGAAAAAGATATCCTAAATTCTCAAAATTATTATCATCTTCACATACTCTACAACCTCAAAAGTCATATCAGACTCCAACCATCGCAACCCAAAATGATTATTAAGCCAACAACTAGTCCTCATATTACACACACTCATCCAACTACCATTAACCATCATTAAACAACATATATGCTCTCTCAAAATTGTGAACTCGTTACTATTACTCCAAATCCACATAACCTTTAACAAACACTTCAATTCTAGCTTATCATTCACCACAAGATCTGACATTAACCAAAACCCCAAACAGATAATCTTTAAACAAAGAACATCTTTCGAATGAGAAAACTCTTCCATTCACGAGTGCCATTAAAATTATTGCTACCATAATTTCCTCAAAGTTGGTAGGGCTTACTTCCATATACAGCTCTTAAGCTCAAAAGACTTTACCATAAAACTCGATAGTTCTTGATATAAATTAGTATCCAAAGTTATCAATCTCAAACCTCAAACTCTGACTAAACTGTCATAATTCTATGCAACCGCAAACTCATGACAAAATTATTAGTCGCACACTTAAGAACCTATCACTTCCTTTGAACACTTATGATCATGACATTCCTAAGTACCCAATGAACCATACATCTTTTGTTATGCTAGTACCTAGTGTACCACAACACACTTGCCATCGATAACGCATTTCCATCAAAGCGTAATCATATAACCATATAAATCTTATCTCATGTGCTCATATAATAACCAAGCTTATAACCTCAATTTTTAGTTACAGTTTACTATCCATTATCTCAACATCACAAATCCACCATAAGACTATATGAATCTATGTCCTTTAATTAATCACTCATACACTTTATATGAAACATCTTTAACCCCAGATAGAACAAACAAACATCTATATATCCTCAATGTAAAAACATCCTCAAACTTTCAGAGCTCAATATAACACATTTAATTCTCCTTCTCCAAAACTCTATACGTTGTCCCACTTCATACCCACATACAACTATGTCACTATGTTATCAACCTCAACTAACCAAACATCAAACTCAAGGATCTAACATCGCTCGGCCAAGGATCCAGGTTTCCACTACGAGATGATCACAAGTAAGTCTAAAGAGATTTCAGACATTTTAAATTTACCATGAAAGAATAAATAATTTGCAAACCAAAAGGAAACATTTTCGTGCAATAACAAAAGGCAAAAGAACACATTCTTTTGGGAAGCAAAAGCTTAGAGAGAAATCAATGTGAAAAGCGAAATTACAAAAGTTCAAAGAAGAAGAAACTTGAGTTAAAATAAAGAACAAATAGAGAGCAACGATAGATGAAACAGATAGAGGACAAGGATAAAAGAAACCTTTTGTCTGAAGGCTCAAATAGAAGAGGTATGGTTAACACGTGCAAGGATGACAAGAATAAACGACTCCAAAAACAATTTTATCTACTCGAAGACAACAACTTAAGATAAAATAAATAAAGCAGATAACCAGAATCTTACAATTCTCGTACAATCATCACTCAAGGTAACAACGTCTCGTAACATCCTTTCATCACATCTCCATAATACCTCATAACCAACAAATCCCTATATAACTGCCCCTTTTACAATCACTAGATCCTCAGATTATCAAATCTCAACATTACAAACTCTCACAACCCTCAACCCTCAAGTTCTTCACTCTCAAAAACTGCATCTAATCACACTTAATGAATCAATACATAGCAATCTCTATACCCTCAAAAGATGAACGCAACAATTCATTATAACCATCGTCAACATGGTCGCTCACTAAGTCAACGCTTGAACACCTTAACATTAACATCTCACAAGTCTATAAATTACAGTTTGTCTCTCTCCAACGATCCTTTAAAAGGTACACTCAATAAAAACTCCTCAACGGATAAATCATAAAGTCCTTTATAGCTCACTCATTGCCATTAACGATTCTTATTCCTCAAATACGGTATTCCAATTAAAGACAAGCATACTCTCTAAAATTCCCAACATGCTTAATCTAAATTCCACAATAACATTCAATCCATTTCCATGATTCTACTCTCGATCCATAAATAACTCGCATAACCTTTCCCTTAGCACGTGGCAAAACTCAATAATTGTAACCATTAAAAGCAAACCACGATACTCCCAAACCATAAGATAAATCCACCTTTCATGTCTCTCACTTCTAGTGAAACTGTCACACCACAATCATACATCTTATGCCAAATATCACCACCCTCTATCATCAATAAGGATTTCTTCAAATACACCAAAGAACATAACGCCTATAATCCCAAAGGAAACATCGTCATAACAAGTCCGAAAGTAAACTTCCTCGCAACAACCTCTAATCCTAAAATAAACTTCTTCGTTACCAAACTCATAACAACAAACGCTCTTCTCTTTCGTACTGGAACATCCCAACCTGCCAATCCATCCTAACTTGATACCTCCAGAAACCCCAAAGGGATTAACCTCGAAATTACCTCAAATAGAGACACACAGCCAAGTAATCCAAAAGGATGAAAGTACGATAAGAGTAAAGCTCGGGTTACCAAGGATTAAAAGTTTTGACCGACATATAACCAAAATCCACGACACGTAACATGCAAAGAAAATTTTCAAAATTGACCGTTTTTAAAATCAACAATGCATGCTCGAAAAGGTCATACATGAACAACACATTTTATACAACTAATGACAAAACAAAACATCAAGTCCTAAACAACACAATACATAAACTATACATTTAATACAATTAATAACGATAAACATTAAGACATAAACAAACAATTACATGAATAAAACATGTAATACAATAAATAACAATATGAAATATTAAGGCACAAACAAGCATGCGCTTAAACAAACTAATACATGAATAAACATGTAATACAATTAAATAACGATGTGAAACATTAAGACATAAATAAGCAAGTGCATAAAAAACACATGTAACACAATTATTAACGATACGAAATATTAAGGTATAAATAAACATGTGCATAAACAACACATGTAACACAATTAATAATTATACGAAACATTAACGCATAAAAAAACAAGTCCTTAATTGTTTCTACCCCACTTACTATCACTCATTTACTAAGTCGATTTATTTTAGTCATCAACTACGCGAGAGTTGGGAGCGTGTTCGCTCTGATACCAACTGTAACAACCCTGATTATAAAACAAAGGAAAAACTTATATAAAGTAAATATCAGAGTACGATACTGATAAAAGGGTCAAGGTGGCGGAAACACCTGACCAATCCGGTTCGCTACTAAAATCCAAAACAAACTAATACATTATTCAATGGGTTCTTAAAACTTAAAAGCAAACCCCTATTTTATTATTAAGCTCGCTTCGCACATTCCCCAAGCAAGCATCAACAAGTCAGCAACAAACTGAACAACCTGAAAAGGGGGTCGACAATCAGTCGGGAGTAACTAGATGCTCTCCCAGTCATGTTTACAACAATTGAATATAACCAACAATCATTAACAATTGGAATGCAAAACTAGTAAACATGTGAGACCATCTATACTCATGAAAATCCGACATAACATGCCATTAAACGATAACGTACTAAGACAATCCTATGATATGATGACAATTCCAAAGGAAACATGTGACGACACGTGACAACGTAAACCATATCCTGACCACGTATGAACCATAGAGCAAACATAACCACAAAACATGTGACCAAACCAGACCACCAAGCACAATGTATAGAATGAACGCCGTTAGAGCGATTAACGAACTGTCTCTAACTAATGGAGCGATTAACGAACTGCCTCCATTCAATGGTATAGGCCGATTAACAAACTGCACCCACAGTGGACCGATTAACGAACTGCATCCACACTATGTATAGCGTATAACCACTGCCTATATGCCTAAGACTTGGCCAGACCTCTCGGTGAAACACAGAGCGATTAACGAACTGCCTCTGCTACACCGAACGACACTCGGGGAACAGAGCGTATAGCGAACTGCCTCTGCTACCCCCCCGACCATAGACCATAACAAATCCCCGAAGGGTAGCCTTGGTTCATTCTGATAGTATATAACTGATACTATCGTTATCTATACACCAGCCAACCAACAAATGCACAGTATAACTAACTGTACTAACATGCGTTAATAACATCACGACTCAACTCATAAGATAGTATAACTGACCATCCTACTTATCATGTGAACAAGAGTAACCCAAAGATATATGCAACCACAAGGACATAACACGTTGAACACAATACAACATATGAAACAAGTATAAACAACCAATGTTATAGTAACTTTAGCTATAACTTTAACATTAACCATTCAATGTTATAGTAACCCTAACCATAACATAAACTCTGGATGCGAGGTTATAGTAACCTCGACTATAACTTCAACATATACGACTTGAAGTTACACTTACCTCAACTATAACCTTGACACGAAACACAAAGTTATACTAGTTCCAACCATAACCTTGAGCCATAAATCTCAGGGTACGTTAGTTCCAGCTATAACCTTATCTCGTACTTCAATGTTATAGTAGCTTCAGCCATAACTAGGGTAACTACCCAAAGTTGTACTAACTTCAGCTATAACACGTGAATCACCATCAAGGTTATACTAGCCTTAGCTATAACTTTAAAAAGCACCCTTTGCCGCTTATCATGCCGCCTCTAGGGTTTATTCGTAAACCCTAATTGCGCTCATGACACCCATAATAAACACATAACCAACATACGATATATAATTAATACATTAACATATATACGAACATGCGAAAACATATTTAATCATGATAACAAATAATCAAACATGTACCAATCATGCAAAACAATCATTAAATCATATTATTTACATCAATTGGCATAAACACAATCAAAAGAAAACACCTAGTTACCTTTTTAGCAATTAATGAAAACCTTCATAAAGAAAACGACCAACAAAGCCTTGTCTCCAACACGTGTCAACGTCCCACAAATCAACTTAAGGAATATTCGAATCCAAATTCGTGAAAGCACCATAAAAATACTCTTTTTCTTCTTTACCTATTAAAATAAGAGACCTTAAAGGTAGGTCTAAAGGTCCATACAAATAATTCTCATAAAATTATTTGGAGAATAATATGTTGTAGAGGTAAGAGCAAGGATTGTGAAAATATAATTTGTGTATGAGTTTGGAGGAAGGAAAGATATTCAACAATGGGCTCAAAAGAAGAAAAGAGAACAAAAGAGAGAAGGAGGAAGGCTGCCGCGGTACTTCTCAACGCACAAATAAAAGATTGACCTAGTTGCTTGCTAGGTTAAATTCTATTTATAAGGAGATTAACTAATGGGCTTTGTGTCCATTAGCTCATACAATGGATTATCTGAATACAAATTGGATTGGACCATATTAAAACGCTTGGAAGACTTGTATAAGAAAAGTAGTTATTATATTAAAATAGTAAAATTGTGCACGAACATTTTAACCCAATCAAAAGTAGATTAAAATGAGAAATAATAAAATAGAGAACGGAAGCAATAAACATATATTTCCAAAATATATTATTAAACTTCAAAATAATTAATTTAATAAAATACTTTTATAATAAAATATTATTATAAAATACGGGGTGTTACAAAAGTAACGGGTGAGTTTGATTAAACTCAAATGATAAATGCGATTATCATATATGAATAATCAATACACTATTACTACTTCATATCTTATAATCTATAGTGTACCTTTTACATTGGTTGAAATGTAATAAAAGCTTGGAAAGTGGATATACCCTATATCCATAAATTCCAACTTTGTCAATTGCTATTTCCTTCTATTCAATGTCATCTCTAATGACATGAATCTATCTCTAAGTATTTGTCTAGTCTTCTTACTAGACTTGGGCTCTTAAACTTGAAAGATGCTCCCACTGTTATCGCATAACATGTGATAAAGTCATTTGTAGATGTATTCACTCTTAATCCCTATCTTGACCAACTTATCACAATTTACTTAGATTCCTTTTGTAGAATTTGCAATGCACGAAACTAAAACACTTTTCTTAGTTTCTTACTGCCAAGTCAATAAGACTACATCCTAGGATTTTAACAAATCTCTTTTGAGTTTGGAAACTAAAGTTTGTGCAACCCTTCAACACTTAACTTAGTTTATCATCCAAACATACGAACAAGTCTTCAATTGTTCTTTAAGACTTTCACAAGACCATCTCATGAATTAACTTGTTATTGACTCATTATGCTCCTAGCATATGGTTCATCATGGCGTGTGCATCTGTTGTCATACATGATCATTCTAATGGCGGAATCATCAGCAAATGATTTCATGTGATCAACAACTTAATAGGTTCAGTGAACGACTATGACTCCATCATAGTAATTCCACTTTCATCATCATGAATAACCCATTCAACCTTGTTGATGTACAACAGATACGAAATATATTATCATCATAAGACTCTTAACCTCATGCCAATATTCTCTTACACAGATTCAGAAATCTTAGAATATAACGCACCCTTTCCTAGTCTCCCAATCACTCTTGACAGAAGAGAGCATTGGTACATTATTCTCAATAATTAATATGTTATCAACATATAAGACATGGAAAAATAATTCTAGCTCCCACTTAACTTCATGTATAATCATGATTCTTCAATCATGTGAATGAAACCATCCATTATTATCACATGAACGAAAAGTATAATCCTTTAATGCTAGCTTAAGACCGTCTTGTGATCACTTAAGATAGCTACGCATAATATGTTAGTATTCTTAGATCTTCTTCTAAGGTTTTGTGTTTCAAACACTTCCTTCTCTAAATTCCCATTTTAGAAAAGCGAATATAAATTTCATTTGCCATTCATTATCAAATGAAATGCGGCAATTCCTAACATAATTTATTTTGATCAACATCTTCATGTCGATCTATGATCTTGTTTACTCTAAAGCTCTATTCACTTTAAGGAGACCCTTGTCTTTATGTAAATCTACTCTTGAGTAACTATTTTCGGATTGTAATGCTATGGCTCGTATGTAACAAGGTCGATTTAAGACAATATTATTACTTTCGCAAAGCAATATTTTAACAATAATACATGTGTGATAAACTCCCACTGAGCTATACTCCCACTCTATCTTTATAGATTATAGTTCCATTACTTTCACAAAGTAACACATTAACTATAAGACATGTTTGTGACGATCTCATCTACTCCCACTCTATCTCTTAGAAATAGCTCTATCTTCTAAAGAGATAGCTTTGTGAGACACAAACATATATATAGTGGAGTACTAGGAGTTCCTCTAGACTAACGAATTAGCTCATAAAAGACCAGCTCTTTTACGGCAGACATTATATACGAGTCTTATCCATGTCAACTGTTAAATAGACTCTCTATTCTAGGTATCTCCAGGTTGACCCTCCAGCTTAAAATAAAAATCCCCAAAAGTGAGTTCAACAACTCAAATTGACTCATATTAGAATGATCTTATGGGTAGTGACACAAGGTCATAATCCATCTTTAATAAATCAAATCTATTACTTAGATCTTTGCCTTTATGATCGGATCGTAATGCTTTAGTACTTTGTTAAAATTGGTTCTCTACATCATTTAGGAATTTATCAAATCTCTCAAATGCTTCACTTTATATTTGATTAAGTAAATATACCCTTATCTACTTAAATCATTGGTAAAAGTGACGAAGTATTCATAACCTCTCCTTGCGGTGATGCTCGTATGACCACATACATCGGCATGTATTAGTCCTAACAAATCACTTGCTCGTGTTCCTTTACCACTAAAGGAAGTACGAATTATATTGCAAAGGAGACAAGATTCGCATATTCCATATGATTGAAAATAAAATGATCCAATAAATCTAGTCGACACTAGCGTTTAATGCGTTTCTCATTTATGTAGCCTGATCGAAAAAGGTCAAATGCACAAATCATTTGAATCACTTGTTATGAGTCTTTTGGATTGTATTATGAAGATATCATTGCTTGAGTTGGAAGTGTCTAAAACTTGTATATCATAAAGATAAGTGACATGGCTCACATCCATGTCTATTTTCAACAAAATACAAATCCTTTCATGTCTAACATAGAAATGGAAATAATGTTTTAGACGAAATGGGTACATAATCACCATTATGTTGATTACAACTCAAAGTTATTAGCTTAAAACAAGTACATCTTTGCTTGAAGTGTCGGAGATCTACATCACCCATGTTTAGCTTTTCCATATTTCCAAGTCCTACTTGGAGTAACAAGTCCAATTTTGATATCTCCCAAATACTTGGGGCAATTGCGTTTCCAATGGCCCATGACATTACAATAATGACATTCCTCATAGGATTGGGCACCTTTATTGGTTTTGTGGTAGTCTTTCTATCAACTTCCAATTCACAATCGGATTTGGGTTTCTTACCCTTCTTTGCTTTTATAAATACCATTACCTCTTTCTGTTGCAAGGACATTCTTGCTAGAACTCCCACTCAATTTGATATTTCTCCTTGCTTCATCAAACAAGGATATCTTGGAATTTGTGAAATTCCCCTCATATTATCCTCTTACCAGAGAGGTGGGCATGAGTATGGAGTGGGAGGTGTAGAAGTGGTAAAATAGCAAAGATTCTCATCCTCACCAATGCCAAAGCGTAGTACTCTAATCAGGTCGTCGATTATACGAGAATCATTTTTCATTGAATGATTGGAGCCATGAATTAATGGTGATCGGTGTAGGATTTATTAGATGAATCGATTTTAAATAATTAACTACAAAAACAGAAATGAAGGAAATAATAAACATCTATCGTTTTAATAATACTTGTAAACAAGTATTGCATTTATATAGTGACCTCCACCCAACTATTATAAATGATTCCGAGATCCAAATTCATATTAATACGGGTACGGTGAGCCGAGTCATCCCTTATTAATATAACTCGGTGGATTAACATCTTAATCGATTCTACTTTTAGAACTCTCGGTTGATAAAAATTACTCTAATTTTCATCTTTAGCCCGGAACACATGCGACTACGGTCACGAATACTTCCGCTGAGCTCAATCCAAATTTGGATGTAATAACATTTTATTACCCACTTACCCAACGTAACAAGTTTTGTATTACGGTGAAGCCGGCTTAACTCCCTCATGAAATTGGGATTCATGATTTCTACTATTTGGTAAGGCTATTTCTCAATTATTATATGTGAGAGGTCTTGTCAATTTATTATCTATCACGTTTTAAGGAACTAAAGCGATGAACTACGATAATTATAATTGACACGGTCGATGACTCGATATGAAATGCATGTTGTTGTTATAGCGATTTGGCAATGCATGTGACATATTAAAGAAATGCAAAGCAACAATAAAATTCCTAGTATGACCTTCCTAAAATAGAAAATCAAATAATCTATTACATATTCGGAAACCAACTCCTTTGGTCCCTTGAATCTTCAAGTGGCACGCCTCCCAAGAACACCGTCTTCGTCGGATCACCTTTCCGAAGAGCACCGTCTTGAAGAAGCTCCATAATTACAAATAATAATAAAAATACAAAGCTATTCCTATTATACATTTTTGAAATGGAAAAACTAGTGAAACAAAAGTGATACGAGATCACATTAAATTACAACCGAATCAATATTCCCTTTCAATACGGGTAATATCGATTAAAACTAAGGTCATACTAAGATAAAATTACATAATTCAAAATTATATAAATAAAATTCAACAATTGAAATATGCAGCATTATAATATGTACCTATCATGCCAAATGATGTGCTAAATCGCCCTATTTAACTTATATCGTATATATAACCCGGTTTTACGGAAATGCGTGATAATAACCTCTTAAAATCACAAATTAACACTTAAATCATATCTAAGCTCAAGTTAATTATCCTAACACTCTTAGAACTCAAAAATTAGTCATCACTCAGTTTTTGACAATAATTCAACTTGATTTAATTTTATGCTCATTTTTTACCTTAAAATCATAACATTTATGAAATAAATCCAAATTAAATTACAATAATCTCAAAATTTGAATTTAAAATTTTTTAACATTCTGGAATTATTCTATGACACTCATAATGTCAAAAATCATGGTTAAAATTTTCGAATTAATTTTGAGAAAATAGAGTTGCAATTTATCGGTTTTATCTCATGAAACATCTAAAGTATCCAAAAATTACTCCCATTAATTTTAAAACTTTCGATATGATAAGTGGGATATTAATGCAACTTAAAATAATTTTATAATATAATGCAATTCGTTTTAGCTATTTTTGCTAAAATAGTCACTATTTATGCCATTTTTACACTAAAAATTCATAAATCATGCAAAATGAGATCATTTCATCTCGAAATTTACATACACTGTGTAAATGATGCATGTGACAACATATTAAAGTTTCATGGCCTGGTTCGAAGTTTAACTATTTTTAACCATTTTACCTCTTTTAATCCATTCTTATCTCATAAAAATCATAAATCATGTAATATTAATCCAATTAATACGAGATTTTACACACAACTTGTAAAATATGCATGTGAGGTCATAGAAAATTTTTAAGGTCAGAGACTTAGTTTAACTATTTTTAGCATTTTAATTCCCATTTTAGTCATAAAAATGTAATAAAATGACCAAAAATCATTAAAATGAGCAATAAATTTCCATAAATCATAAAAATGACCTAAAAACATTTTAGACCAAAATATATGTAACACCCCGATTTATGAAGGAGCCTTTAGCAAGACATTCCCTAATAAACCGGACTGTTACCATCTCGGTTTCCCGAGGTAGTGAATAACAAATTAAACTCCAAGGCAAAATATATAATTACTTTAACTTAATTATTACAAAACCTCTTTTACATCAAATTACAAGGAACTACATAAATGAAAGTGAAAGTCTTCTAAATGATGATCTAGCTACTAAGTCTTCTGATCCAGTGTCTCACGCCCATCAAGCTCCCACCTATCTCATAAACCCGTCAAGCTCGCTCCCCAATATTTGGATCGTCACGGGTGTTCACGAATACACAGGGTCAACCACGAGGTTGAGTAGGGAATACAATGAAACAACAAAATATGATATGCATGCTCCTCCGTCACCTCCATCTCCATCTCAACTCATCTCTCATAACCTGAACACCCGACCCATACCGATCCCCTTGAGACTATATATCGACCGTAGCCGATCTGCCCACTCGCACAGGACACCAGGGCAAGTCCTGCAGAACCCGCCCGGGCCTTATCACAACATCATCTTCACCACACCACATCACCACAACGTCCTCCATCTCCAATGCATATGAATGCTCAAAAGAAATTAATGCAACACAATATATATATCTTTGAACTGATCAATCATAAAATCATGCCGGTTACCAAATGTTGTGATAACATACTCAATACGATCAATTCAGTCAATCACCTTCCAAAGATATGAATCATAACGTAAATCAACAGCCACGAAGCAAGTCAACGTTCACAGTTTGGTCATACGAAACACAAACAAGTCAACACAATTCAACATCAACGATAATAAGTCAAGTGTATTTCCCTACCTTTTCGCAATCCAAGCACACACAAGCAATCACTTATGATCCTTCACTTATCCATCACCTACATAACATAATTATGTATAATTACCATCTACTCAGTCAATTAATCATGCACATAACCTAGACTCATCATAACTTAATAGGAATATCAATTTAAAGAACAAACACGACTTTTCCTGATTTTCCTGCTCATGGCAGACTCGGTATAAAATGAATAACTAATTCCAGAAAATTCGAATTGATGCAAGGCCAATTGAATTGGAACTCCATGAGTCTTAGCTACAATTTATATCTAACGTGTTTTTCTCAAATTCCAAACTTATCAAGGGTTTTCAGACTGATTTCCAAAACCTGACATAAACCGTCGCATAAAAAGTATTGATTCATAAAACGAGTTTGACAAATGATTCTTAAGTAAAACCAACGCCTAACTCATCTAAACTCTTTAAATTAAATATATGAAAAAGACCCAGCACCAATTCAATAACTAAATTATGTGTGAGAAGTAATCTTTCAGCCTCTACTGATTTGCGGACTTTTTAGATAGACGTTCACAAATAATTTCTTCCGGAAAAACTACACGGTGAAATGCTACCAATGTTCACAGGCATAAACTAGGCTTGTAATAAACATGAGTCTCTTCTTTAAATTTTTGCATCCCACGGCTTTAAGACAGGTAAAACACTCAAATAACACAGACCAACGAATCAGAAATTGCTCAGTAACTATTCCATTCATTTATCTCATACAATTTATAATCAAAAACCCCAAACCAATTCTAGGGTTACGAAAATTATCCCAATACTACTATAATTATGCTAATAATTGAATAAAGAGGTAATAGGATAGTCTACTTACGAAATAGGATGAGAATAGGCTGAGAAATCGCCTCGCAATTCCTCACGCGGCTCCCTTCACACACGGCTCCCTCTTCTCTCTTTTCTCTCTTTTCTCATGGTTAAAATGAATATGGTGATAGGGAGATTAGGGTTTGGTTAGATGGGTTATACATATAGGATAGGTGCTATTAAGACGATACGGGCCTAACCTAGTTAGATTAATTAAAACCCGAGTCACATAATTACCCGAGTCACAAATACACTACACGACCCAGCTGGTAACTCGGCCTAATATAATATCATATTAAAATACCGGGTATTACAGTCTACCCTCCTTAAAAGAAACTTCGTCCCGAAGTTTACCCTCTCTACCAACCAACGCAAACGAATTATGAAACGCATATACAAAAGTATGTAAGGCACCCACCAAATTGAATATTAAACGCAGTATTACATTCCACCCTCCTTAAAATAAACTTCGTCCCCGAAGTTTAACCATAACAGAAACACATCATGTAACACTCCAACATAACCCACACAACGCATAACCAATATAGCCAAACTGAGAAATCACACATGAAAGTATAAAGATTTTACAATCCTACCCTCCTTAAACATGGTTACGTCCCCGTAACCTTCATTATTATAACAAAAGTTCTCAAACTACTGCTAACAACTGAAAGAGGATAAAAGATTCACAACTCACGTTCAAGTTAACTAATCCCTACTAAAGACACTCAATGTACAAGCTCTCTCAAGGAAGCTACGATTCTCGCTTTGCTACAAAGACATCGCCACGGATCGGAGCAAAAGCCATGTTGAATAACTTAAGACATTTCAAAAGATTAATCTAAACACTCTTCATATCAATCAATACATGCAATAACATTCACAGGATTCGCTTGTCAATCTAATTTATACATTACTACTCAGGTTACAAAGATGAAGATGCTTAGGTGCTCACATATGGTTCATGTCAAATAGCATATTTTCCAAGAAATATTGGTCGAATGACGAATGACGAATGCACATTGATTGGCAAATTTTACAAGCTTATTGGTCGAGTCGAGTCAAGCGAGTAAACAAATGATATTGGAAAGTTAACATACAATACTATCATACATAAAATTTCATTCTTGGTGCTAAATATATTTAAACCGCACCCAACACCATGACATAAAAGATTAAATGTATTTAACTACACCAATTTTACAAATATTCATTACATATCATGCTAATATCAACATACCATGTTAACACACAACTCACTTAAATCACCCACATTACATTTCCCGTTTTGACATTCGTAACTAACCACAACCCACTAATTCACTACATGAACGAACAACATGACTAAATTAACCCACTATTTGTGACTCCGTTCTAGCTTCATTCCCCCGCACTAGCAAATATCATGAAACCATACAACCGGACAATCGGCCGAAATCTCATTCAATTTATACTCACACGACAAAATTTAACTTCATTTTCAAAACTTTTACTTTCATACTTTGGACGGTGAATAACTTTCTTAACATAAATCTTATAACAGAGCCGTCCATAGAATCCATTTGACTCAAAATCAGATAAACTTAACTCAATTCCTTCAAATAATACAAGCTTAGATGTCGACTCATATTTCGAATTTACAGTTCATCTTATTCATTTCAGTCCTATCTTTACTAATGAACGACTATTACCTCAACATCGGGATTTTAGTTGCACTTCTTTACTCGCTTATATTCACGGCTAACACGACTACAGCATTTAATCGGAGACCTTTTAGATAGTACACATTCCGTGGTGACGTCTCAAAGAAAGCATATGATTCGTACCATGATGTAAAGCAAGTAACTACAAATTAACTGTGTTCAATCAAAATTTTACCTCTTTATTACAGATCTATTTATCACGGGTTGCATGGTCACACAAAAGTATAAGTACCAACTCAATCACATGTTAAATTTTAAAACGATTTATCACGTCATAAGAACTAGACAAGAGTCCAACCATATAGTCAATATAAGAAGATTATTAGTTTAGATCGGAGGGACATTATAAAATTCCCTGTTAAACTCCTTACGGAACCATCGATCGTAAGGCCATGAGTAATTAACTTAATAATGTAGAAGTCAAACAACTGAAATTACAATTGAGTATTAATGGTTATATGATTCACAATAACAACAAAATTACTTCCATATCACACATATGTTTAACATTTTAGCAACCATACCATTCAATTGTATCCATCAACTCAAGATAATTCATTTTCAAAGAAAATAAAAGATATCGCATAAACAACTTAAACATGTACATATACCATCATATAACTTGTAAAACATTATCTATGACAAAAGATTAACAAGGTGAACAAGTTCTCTGGTTTGCACGGTTTGAACAAATAGGCAACTCGCGGCTCAATTAAACGTAACTATAACGACTATCATTTAAACATACGCATAACATGTGAATCATCAAAGAGTTATCTCATTATAATTCATAGCGACGGTTCGAGAATATATTTCAAATATCGTAACTATATCGTAACTATATCAAACTATATTTCAAATATCGTGACAATTGCAACAATCACCTTAGCATTTCATGACAATACAACTATGAACATATCCAATAAGGAGAAACAACACTATTTTATTATCATATCATAAGTTTAGGTTCAATCAAAAATAAATTAATGCAATGAAAGTAATAAGTATAACTATAGGCACACAGACTCACATAAAAGACATTAGAACTCAGATGACATCCTACATGTGTGAACATTTAGACATACTCATTACTACCATCCATGTATAAACATTTGAACATAATTATTATAAATATTCATGCGAGTATATTAGAACAATCAAGTTAACATTTAACGCCACCAACTTTACCAAGATATGACAATATAGTTTTATATTTATATATATCCGACCACTATACAAATATGATGAACACACCAGAGATATTATAACATGCCAAGCATAAAATATGCAAACAACTGGACTCGTATAAAATATTTCACCCTCGATTAAGAATCAAATTAAGCTATTCAATTTCACTCATACTAACATGCCAACAATGTTATAAACTAAACTTTAATTTTTTTTATCACTAGTTAAGATACATAACCAATGAATATGTGTGCTACTATCATCATATAAGGACACTATAATTTCACATTAATAAGGCTCATGAAATAATCGAACAACTGCATGAAAACTCAACATAGCATTCACATTTTAAAAGTTATGATTCACGTTGTAACTTCCAAAAAAAAATCACGAATAAATAACCGTTCAACGAAAACTTGAGTTATATTACTTTTTATAACATACAGAGAGTTAATAATTCGTGAGAAAAAGAATGAGGTCCAAAGCTCAAGAATTCAATTTTTAAAGGATTTTACAACTCAGTTGGTCCAAACAAGTATGTGACAGCAATTGGTCCGAAACTTGGGTCAGTTTGAAAAACTTACCATTTAATATAGAGACATCAAGAATTTTCGTGGCTTATCAATTCGAAAACATATGCGAATCTTCTGACCGATGGAGTTGTAATTATGCAAAAATTATTAATACAATTTAAATGAGGATTTTTACAAAATCGTTGGTCGAAACATCACTGCACAGGAACTTCCTGACCACAGCCCACTAAAATATTTATTACTCCTAATCCATATATCCTATAAGTATGAAACCAACGCCAAATGAACACTAACTCACGAGGCTATCTCTCATAAAATTTTCATCCATAGGCAATAAACAGAAAAGAAATGGCAGTAAGGTCAATTAAAGAGTAAAATCAAACAAAACGAGTTTCAGCACTAGGTCATTCTTTACTATGTTACAAGCTCTTATGAACATACTATGTATACTAACCCATCCCAACTTAAATCTCACACTTTGTACTTACGTAAATATCTATCCCATAGAATCCCTTCGCATCTCGATCTACTCCTTACATCTAAATCACGATTGCTATGACTAGAAACAAGCAATTCAATAGTGTTTCTGATTACTATCACAATACTATACTAGCATGGCTTCGGGATCACATAACCGCATATCACTAGACATAATAGCACTATCAACACATCATTCACATCCATCCAGATAAATATCATCAATTCGCAATTATTTTCACGCTCACGATTACCACAATCCAACACTTCATTGATTATCAATCTGAACACGAAAATTTATTTCTCATCTCCACAACATCATATGATCACGTCATCATTCATACAAAATACTTACCGTGACGTTGTCCTGCAGAATGGTTAGAATATATGGGTCTCAAGGTATACATCAACTCGATTATATCCAAGGTTTTCCTTCTAACCACCCCATTCACTCAATTTTCTCTCGGGTTACCTGGTTCAAAACTGAGAGGGCAAAAGAGCACGTATTAAGGGCGCCTTCTTAACCGCACTGTGAGCTCCTAACAGTTTATTCCCAGGAGTTCATTTTATTTAGACACATCCTACGTTCATTTGGTTCATTGGTTTAGGCCTGAGGATCGTTCGCTCTGATACCACTTTGTAACACCCCGATTTATGAAGGAGCCTTTAGCAAGACATTCCCTAATAAACCGGACTGTTACCATCTCGGTTTCCCGAGGTAGTGAATAACAAATTAAACTCCAAGGCAAAATATATAATTACTTTAACTTAATTATTACAAAACCTCTTTTACATCAAATTACAAGGAACTACATAAATGAAAGTGAAAGTCTTCTAAATGATGATCTAGCTACTAAGTCTTCTGATCCAGTGTCTCACGCCCATCAAGCTCCCAGTCTATCTCATAAACCTGTCAAGCCTGCTCCCCAATATTTGGATCGTCACAGGTGTTCACGAATACACAGGGTCAACCACGAGGTTGAGTAGGGAATACAATGAAACAACAAAATATGATATGCATGCTCCTCCGTCACCTCCATCTCCATCTCAACTCATATCTCATAACCCGAACACCCACCATACCGATCCCCTTAGACTATATATCGACCGTAGCCGATCCGCCACTTTCGCAGAGGACACCAGGGCAAGTCCTGCAGAACCCGCCTGGGCCTTATCACAACATCATCTTCACCACACCACATCACCACAACGTCCTCCATCTCCAATGCATATGAATGCTCAAAAGAAATTAATGCAACACAATATATATATCTTTGAACTGATCAATCATAAAATCATGCCTGTTACCAAATGTTGTGATAACATACTCAATACGATCAATTCAGTCAATCACCTTCCAAAGATATGAATCATAACGTAAATCAACAGCCACGAAGAAAGTCAACGTTCACAGTTTGGTCATACGAAACACAAACAAGTCAACACAATTCAACATCAACGATAATAAGTCAAGTGTATTTCCCTACCTTTTCGCAATCCAAGCACACACAAGCAATCACTTATGATCCTTCACTTATCCATCACCTACATAACATAATTATGTATAATTACCATCTACTCAGTCAATTAATCATGCACATAACCTAGACTCATCATAACTTAATAGGAATATTAATTTAAAGAACAAACACGACTTTTCCTGATTTTCCTGCTCATGGCAGACTCGGTATAAAATGAATAACTAATTCCAGAAAATTCAAATTGATGCAAGGCCAATTGAATTGGAACTCCATGAGTCTTAGCTACAATTTATATCTAACGTGTTTTTCTCAAATTCCAAACTTATCAAGGGTTTTCAGACTGATTTCCAAAACCTGACATAAACCGTCGCATAAAAAGTATTGATTCATAAAACGAGTTTGACAAATTATTCTTAAGTAAAACCAACGCCTAACTCATCTAAACTCTTTAAATGAAATACATGAAAAAGACCCAGCACCAATTCAATATCTAAATTATGTGTGAGAAGTAATCTTTCAGCCTCTACTGATTTGCGGACTTTTTAGATAGACGTTAACAAATAATTTCTTCAGGAAAAACTACACGGTGAAATGCTACCAATTTTCACAGGCGTAAACTAGGCTTGGAATAAACATGAGTCTCTTCTTTAAATTTTTGCATCCCACGGCTTTAAGACAGGTAAAACACTCAAATAACACAGACCAACGAATCTGTAAATTGCTGTAACTATTCCATTCATTTATCTCATACAATTTATAATCAAAAACCCCCAAACCAATTCTAGGGTTACGAAAATTATCCCAATACTACTATAATTATGCTAATAATTGAATAAAGAGGTAATAGGATAGTCTACTTACGAAATAGGATGAGAATAGGCTGAGAAATCGCCTCGCAATTCCTCACGCGGCTCCCTTCACACACGGCTCCCTCTTCTCTCTTTTCTCTCTTTTCTCATGGTTAAAATGAATATTTTGATAGGGAGATTAGGGTTTGGTTAGATGGGTTATACATATAGGATAGGTGCTATTAAGACGATACGGGCCTAGCCTAGTTAGATTAATTAAAACCCGAGTCACATAATTACCCGAGTCACAAATACACTACACGACCCAGCTGGTAACTCGGCCTAATATAATATCATATTAAAATACCGGGTATTACAATATATAACATGCAAAAAATTTCGTGGCTTACTCACATATATCACAAATTTTCGGTTTTATTTTAGTCATCTTATAACATCGTAAAAACAATAAACGATTTACATGCAATATCCTATGCTCTGATACCACTTGTTAGGTTCATATACCTATTATAAGACTCTTCTAATAGTGAACAAATTAATATTTTAATTTCTAGTTCTTTAGATCTAGTGCATGCATAACAAAATAAGAGATTTATAAGAAAACAATGTCCCTTACATTGTTAATTTCGGTTTTGTGGGCACAAGTAAGGTCTCCTACCTTCACTTGTTCTTGAGCTATGATGAGTATTAGGACGATCCTCCAAAGACTCCAAGTATAGAAGCCACTCCTCTTGATTGCATCCAAGATTATCCCTTATCTCTACTAAATAATATTTGCTAGATATTTATTTAATAGTTTACCTTAAAATTGATTACTAATACTCATATATTACACTAATAATATTAGTAATCTAAAAATGAACAATTTATGAAGATTCTAAGACATTTTAGAGAGTTGTAGAGATTTTGCATGCATCAAATGAATGATGGTAGTGTGTGTTGTTATAAGAGAACAAAACACTCTTAAAAGAGTGTAGAGGAAACCGGTGGAGCCAAGGGGGAAGGAGCCAAAATTGGCATCTTGCTTTCCCCTTTTTCTCTTCACAACACACTAGGTGTGTAAGCTAGTCTTTACTAGCCATCATGATGTTTAATTCTACTAATAAAATAACATCATTCTAACACCCTACACTGCCCAATATTTCGGTCCATTTATCATAAAATGGACTACCATTTTATTTTGTCAATTTGTCAATTGTAACACAATATGTCACATGTAGTATGTTACATGTTATTAATTAATTTAATGCATATTTATCACATAAATATCATTTTGTAAATTAATTAAATTACATACAACAAATTGACTAGTGATACTTGATCACATAAATAAAATGGGTCATATAATTATAATTCACAACATTTTGTAATTATAATTAACAATTCATTCTTATCTCAATTGTTTCACAAACAATAAACAATTTTAGTAATAAAGTATTTCAATTACTGAAATAAATCTTATTTAATCCCATTACAATAAGATATAAATATTCTCTCTCACAAATTAAATTGTTCAATTTTAAGGAATTGATTAACTTGTATCGTCATACAACTAATCAAGTTTACAGATTAGGGCATCATCCTTTAGGTGTGATCTTAAGGGATCAACTGACCACCACCGTCCCACGACAGTAACGTCAAACTCTAGCAAGCCAATCGTTACCGATTAATATTGATCAGTTAACTATATAAATGAATCACCCCTTACGTATTCTTAATATGAGATTTAATTATGATATTAAATCATGTGATCGCACTATTGTTGAGGACACATTTTCCAACAATTGGATGTGGTGATTTTGGTGGGAAAAATTGGGGTAGTAGTTAGGATTTTCATTGTATGAATAATAAGGTTGGTTTGTGTTGACTTGCTTCTCAAACTCCCCATACCCATAGTCATACTCAAAAGATCCAACATGTACTCCATATGTCAAGTCTTGGGCCATCATAGCTAAGACAAGGAAACAACTGCAACCATGGAAACTACACAAAAATGGTAAGAACGAACCTTGAGGAACAAGTTCCTCAAGGCTAAAGCACAATTAAAATAGACAAACAAACAAGAACTTAATCACATAACACCATCCCCGGCAACGACGTCATTTTGATGAAGAGTGTCGTCGTGGCTCTCAATCAAACACATTTATATTCTCAACAAACAACTAGTTAGTGGTTAAGTCGAGGTCGATCCATGGGACGGTGTGTTTTGGGTTCTAAGTTTATCTATCTCAATTTATGCTAGTGTCACAATTTGTTTGGGTTTGTAGTTGTGTTCTAGACTAAAGCAAGCAATAAAGTAAAACAAGCAATAAAAGGAAAAATGTAAACAAGTGACTAATAGTGCTAGGATATCATGGGTTCATAGGAGATTCATGGGAGTTGATCATACAAACATGTTCTCTATTAGATGCAAGCATTTATTGTTGTGATGGGATCGAGTTAGTGTATATCTTACAATCCCTAAGAAGGTTTGGGTCCCGGAGCCGAATCGAGTAGATTGTACAACACCTACAAGTCGACTTAATCATTCCTATTCAACATTATGCATGGTCTAATGAGGCTCGAGTTGTTTTATGTCTTACAAGTCTCATTTATAAAGATAAGTGATGGGTAAGAAATGTAAGGATTCATAGGCTTAGCATTTCATCAAACAGAACATGTGCATAGGTTAAAATCACAACAAGCAAGCAAATTAATTATGAAAACATATTAGATTAAGCATGAATCATTCCATATGTTTGTTTCCCTTAATTACCCATTAATCATAGCTAGAAGACTACTCACGCATTATCAAGTTTAACATGTTAATAATGTTGTCAATCATACTAACAAAGCAAAACATGATGAATAAATGATGTGATTAACAATAATTAAACAAGGGTGAAAGAGAATTATACCTATGAAGATGATTCCAAATAATAAAGCAAAGAATAAAAGAAGAGAACTTTATTGATTGATGGAAGGTTGTCAATCTCCCAATAAACCCAAATGATCTTCTAATTACCCAATAATAAACTTGAATTATTCAATAATAAAATTGAACAATAATTAAGGAAAGATTAATGTGTAATTTTGTGGAAAGATTAAAGGATAATCTATTCTAATCTACTCCTAATCCAATCTAAGGAAAGTTGATTTAATCTAAGAAAGCTTGGTTAAGAGAGCTTGATAATCTAAGTAGTACAATGGGGTATTTATACTAAAGATTAGGTACAAGAATGAGGGTTACTTAGGGCTTAAATGATGATTAAGACCCTTAAGAAAAGTTGAGGAAGAGCTCCTCTTGAAGGAAGATGCTAGTCTCCTTTTTGCTAGTCTTTCAGAAATATGCGCATCCCGAGTAGAACAAGGAAGAGACGTGCTGTACTGGGCAGGAACCCGAGCAGCCAAGGGGTCGGGACGAGCGGATTGTTTGGCCTCAAGACGAGCGTCTTGTCATCGGGACGCTCGGATAATTTGGCTTCAAGACGAGCGTCTTTTAGCAGGAGACGAGCGTCTTCTTGCAGGGGACGAGCGTCTTGAGTCTTGGGACGAGCGGATTGGCGGACAGCTTCTTTGTTTGAGCTCGGATTGTAAAACGGACGTCATTTTCTCACCCGACTCCTATTGGAGTGATTCAAAAGCCTAGACCACTTGATTTTTTGACGCCGTTTCATCTAGAATACTTTTAGAGCCAAAGGAGCAACTATTGGTTTGGGTTCCGAGCAATTTCTTCTTGCAATGGCTTCCTTCTCGTCATCCTTGCCTTTATACTTATGATCCTTCTATATACTCTTTATTCCTACATCTTTGGTCATCATTCTTGCCTGCTCTTCATACTAGTCCATCCAATATCATCAAAACGCTTCTAAATATGCACGGGAGAGGGGGAATTCCGCCTCATTATCTTCTTTCCTACAAAACATATACAATGTAATAGGAAAACCAAATAGGAAGGATTTGACGGATAAAATGGCCATGAAATGCTATATTAGTATGCAAAATAGGTTCAATTAGGGGACTAAATGTGCGGAATTATGAGTCACATCAAGGACATCCAATTCCTACCTTTCAGATAAATGTTATCCATCCATCTGATCCAGAGCATATCTTTTTTCATCTGAACCCACTAGGCCAATTTCCCAATAGCTGCCATGTTCCACATTCTGCTGTCAATGATCCCTAGACCACCTAAATCCTTACCCTTACAGAGAACATTCCAGCCAACCAAATGAGATTTGGAATAAGACTCACCACCTTCCCATAAGAAGTTCCTACACAGACCTTGAATCATGTCCATAACCCCAGCAGGTAAAACAAATATTTGTGCCCAATAGTTATGAATAGTAGCCAATACAGCCTTAACTAGAAGCAATCTAGCAGAATAGGACAGCTTCCTCTTATTCCAACCTCTAATCCTAGCTAGCATCTTATCCACCAAGATATTGCAATCCTAGTCAACTTCTTATGAGAAATACACACTCCTAGGTATTTAAAAGGGAGCACACCTCTTTTGAATCCAGTAATATCAAGGATAGTCTCAGCAACTCCATTCTTCACCCCATTCATGTAAATATCAGATTTTTCACTACTAATAGTCAGACCAGTAGTAGCAGTGAAAACCTTGAAAGCTTCCATAAGAATGGTGACAGACTTAATATCACCTTTGCAGAAAAGTAGCAGATCGTCTGCAAACATCAAGTGTGTCATCTTCAACTTCTTGCATAAAGGGTGAAAGGAAAACCCCGGATGTTCCACCACTCTCTCTATTAGCCTTGACAAATACTCCATACACACAGTGAAAAGTAGGGGGGATATTGGATCCCCCTGCCTTATACCTCTTCTACCCTTAAAGTACCCATGAGTCTGGCCATTTAATCCAATAGAGAAAGATGGTGAGCTGATACATTGTATAATAAGCTCTCTTATCTTAGGAGGAAAATTTAAATACTCTAACATCTGATGCACACTCTTCCACTCAATGGAATCATACGCTTTCCTCAGATCAATCTTAATCAGACATCTAGGAGACAGACACTTCCTAGTATACAATCTAACCAGGTCTTGAGTGATCAGAATGTTACCTAATATTGTTCTACCCTTGATAAAAGCATCTGAGCATCATTAATAACATCAGGCAGAGTACTAGAAATTCTTTCACACAGCAACTTGGAGATAACCTTGTACAACACATTACAACATGCTATAGGTCTGAACTCCTTGACATGGGTTGGCTTGTCAACTTTAGGAATTAGAATGAGATTGGTTGTATTAACTTGCTGGAGAAGCTGCCCATTATGAAAAAAAAATCCTGAATAGCATGACAATTATCATTCTTAAGGATAGACCAGGTAGATTTATAAAATTTACTAGTATACCCATCTGGCCCTGGACTTTTCTCATCAGGGATATCAAAAATAATGGCCTTAATATCCTCCTCAGTTGGAATTCTACACATATCAATCCAACAATCCCTACTGACTCTCTTCCCAGCCTCAACAACATGTTGTAGCACATCAATAGTAGCTGAAGTGTCCCCAAGAAAATGTTGATAATAATCCACAAAGGCCCTCAAAATCTCCTCAGGCTCCTGACAAAGCAAACCTTCTTCATTATGAATCTGTAGCACCTTGTTATGGATTTGTCTCTTCCTTATGACTTGATGAAACATAGCAGTGTTTGAATCACCATCCTTAGCCCAGTCACATTTAGCTTTTTGCCTAAGGAAATCCTCCTTGGAAACAGCAAGGAGATGATAGAAATCTCTTGCCTGTTTCTCTTTATCCACCAGCTGCAAATTATATGGTTTTCTTTGAAGTTGCAACTGGGCATCAATCATAATTTTGTAAGCAATGTCAGCATTTCTTTCTATGTCAGAGAAGAGAACTATTTAATCTTTTCAGAGCAGGCTTCAGCAGTTTCAGCTTCTTGCAAACCTGGAACATAGCAGTACCATAGACAGGACTATCCCAATTCACTCAGGAGCTCTGCACCACATGTTGAAAAATTTGAATGCTCTTTTCTTGACAGAGGCAGTAGCTCCAGCAATCACCAAACAGGGGCAATGATCAAACTCCCCTTCAGGATTATATTGCATATAATACTCATTCCACACATTACACCACCACTGATTCCCCAAAACACTATCAATCCTACTAAACACCCTAGTCTCACTTGATTGTTTGTTATTCCAAGTGAAGAAGGCACCATAAGACTTAATATCTTGAAGCTCACATTCATCAGCAGTATCCTGGAAAGGAAACATTTCCCGATCCTTAACAATCCCACCTATTCTCTCATTAGCATACATAACATTATTAAAATCACCCAAAACTATCCAAGGCTCCTGAACTTGAATTCTGACTAAATCATTCCACAAAGGAATCCTATCCTCTAATTTATTAAAACCATATACAAAAGTAGCATAAAAACTCCTATTATTTATTTTTCCTTCACCTTAGCATGAATAAATTGGGCAGTCATTTCAATAATGTCCACAGACACCATTCTAGGCTGCCATAGTAGCCAGATTCTCCCTCTAGGGTGACAAGAAATATTAGTAACATACTCCCAATTGTAACAAACATTTTTTGCAACCTTATTCTGAGACTGAGCTTTGACTCTAGTCTCCAGGAGTCCAAACAGGCAAATGTCATGCTAAAGGAGAAACCACTTCACATCCTTTTGATTATTAAAGCTGTTTAGACCCCTAACATTCCAAGCACCAAAGTTAATCACTGGGAGCGGGGTCAACCACTCCTCCCCCCCTTTGTCAACCAATTCGGCACATCCTGCCATCTCTGTATTATAGTCAACCATGAAATCCTCTTCCTTACTTCCAGCTAACCTAGACTCATGCCTTGTAATTCTAGTTAATATCCTAGCAGGGATGAAGATATTAGACTGACTAGTAGGCATTGGTGTAACCATAAGGGTAGTAGGTACAGCCAAAGGAGGCACATGTGTATCCTGTATACCACCTTTAGTACCTCCTGTCTGGGCAACTAAGACTGGGAAATCAGTCAACTCCACATTAGTCACCTCCACTGGTTTAACTTTTGGAATCCAAGCTTGTTTTGGTTTAGATTTAACAGCAGGTTTCTGAAAGTAGAACTCCTTCCTCCTACACAGTGCAGCTGAATGCCCAATTCCTTTACATTTTGCACAAGTTATAGGCAACCAGTCATATTCAACAACAACATGTATCTGTTTTCCCAATTCATCCTCAAACATTACACGCGTAGGGAAGTGCTGATCAATCTCAATCTCAACCATAATTCTAGCAAAACCATTCAAAGTTTTAGCAATTGTTAAGTCATCAATCCTCACAAATTTGCCAAACAACGAAGCTAATTTCTCAAGACATTTAGCCCCCCAGAACTTCAGGTCTAAACCAACCAATTTAACCCAGATAGGAACAGTTTTAATAGTCACCTTTGAAATTCTAGTCTCTGGATCCCAAGCCCTAAGGATGAGCGGCTTACCATCAAATAGGAACATCCCATTCTTCAGAACCAAATTCAGATGCTCTAATTTAGCAAATCTGACAACAAACAATCCGTTTGGTAAAAAGGAAATCTGGATTACCTCATAATTTTGCCATGTCCTCCTTAGGAAGCCATCCAGAACCTCCCTTGGCGGGTTAGCACCAAGTACATAACCATATAAAGCTTGCTTCCAATATTCAATCTCTTCCTTGACATCCTCAGGCTGAAGTTTCAGTGTTTTCGCCGAATTCGATGCATGACGTTCCTCCTCAACAATTGGTTCAAAAGTCCCAATTCTTTTATGATTACGAACTTCCTGCCATTCTTCTTCAGTCTAATCCGTAATCTCAACCTCCACTTGATTTTTCCCCTTCGATAATCCACTCACATCGCGCTTCAGATTTTCAATTTTATGTTGAACCGGATCAACTCTATCCTCAGATTGTGTCTCATGATTAATACTATTGATCTGTAAAGTTACAGGATCAGAAGGAAATGTAGTAGCAGTAGAAGAACTAGTATTTTTTGGTATTTTTAGTATTATTATTATTATTATTATTATTATTATTATTATTTTGATTATTATTATTAGAATGATTAGATGATTTCCTAGCCATTGCTGTAGAACGTAACAAACTCAGAGAATCTTCTCTCTTAATTACTTAAAGTTTATTGATTAAACTTTAACTAATTAACTAAGTGATTATGAACGAAATGAAATGAACGAAAAGGAAAACTGCAAGGACACACGATATTTGAAGTGGTTCAGCTTCACACGTCGAAGCCTATGTCCACTATTCTCGATTAATAATTTTAGTACCTTTCTCCGGATTATAAAATTATCAACCCACTCGTATAACTAACTCTAATTATAACTCAATTTGAATATCACTAGATATCCGATTTTGACTATCTTAAGTTACTAAGAAAGCACTTGATTGTTCTTCTAGGTGTTCACACAATTGAACGAGTAAGAAACAATTTGAAGTACTATTATCTTATAACGTAACATTAAGAATAATTTGCAAATTAAAGAGCACGACGTTTCGTAAAGAATTTCAAATGCAAAACAATAAAAATACTCGATTAAAATTAAACTCAAATTGTTTGCAAGGAAATTTTATTATTTCGAAAAGCTTATTTGAATTGATGAATATCATGAGTATATATAGTAGAAAAGAAACACTAGGGTTTAGTCGAAACCCTAGAGGTGTCGTGAGTCAAGGTAAGTTGTTCCACCAGAAAAAAAATCTTATCTTTCCTTAATTTAATTTACTAAATATTTTAATTAAGTAAATAAGGTAAATCTAATATATTTGATAAGATATGAAATATCTTATGACAATATATTATGGATTTAACCTAAAAGAATTTACTTGCACAGGGAGTAAGTTCGGCCTTCACACGGCTCATAAGCCCTCTTTGGCCGAAACTCTAGGTTAAAACATCAAGGGGTAGATTAGGGTTAGGTTTAGATAATTTAGTAAACCCTAGGTAGCATGACGACTCACAAGTCTTTTTTACTAACCAATAGGATAATGTTAATTATTTATTCTAAACAAACCATATTACGTCTCTATCATATATACACATGTTTTGGAAACATATTTGAAAAATTTTATCTTTTGAAAAATTATTTTAAAACTATTAAAATCGTGCCTTCAAATGCAACCCAAAGTTATAATACAAATAGCTATAACTTTAAGTTTGGTAAGTAAAGTTATAGGTGAAATACCTATAACTTTACCTTCCCAATATTACTTCTTAAGATACCGTTATTAGATGAAGGCCTATACTAGCTAATATTCCTGGAGATCTTCAGTGATAAGATTTTCTCTTTATCTTGATCATAAGCTCTTCATCTTGAGCTTGTTATAAACTTGATCGAGCCTTTTGCTTGAGAGATCATCATACTTGAAACTTGTAACAGTTACTATGACGCTTTGAGAATTTTCAATGTTATAGCTCAAGCTGCTATAACATTACTTGAATGATGCTTCACAAATCTTCAATGTTATAGCCAAGATTACTATAACATTACTTGCTTGTATTATAATCTTTAATAAATCTATTTAAAGACTAACAAACGATTACGATTACGAGCAAGAGTATATATAATATAAAGTACACACTTGTCATTATCAAAACTAATCATATATCTATATGGTCCAACAAAACATCTTCTCGAGACCCAAACCATTGAAGAATACCTCCATTTGATGCCTTATACCAAGTATTTATAACACCTCAAGATCAATGAATTGAGTGGGTTCATAGGCCTTACCTAGCAATTGCTCAAATCGTTGACGATGTTCATTCTTGACAAAATATACCTCCGAAAAATGCTCAAGTTGTTCAACTTTCGGTATTATCTCATTCTCTTGGCCCCTTGCCTCCCTTGAGGCGGTTGAAGTAGCACCCTTGCGGCGTTTGGGTGCGGTCTGGGTGGCCTTCTTGCTTTTGCTCCTTAGGTTCATTCTTGCTTAATGTGGCTGGTTGGGACTTGTTCACAAACCTTGGTTTTGATGATTGTGATGGGGTTTTTGTGATGGAGATTGTAAGGAGGATGATCAGATGTGGTTGTATTGTTGATAAGATAAGGGAATAGGGATGGTGGGGGACGTTTATATCGAAGAAAAGGTGCTGGGACGAGCGGGTTGGGGGTTGGGTTCAGGCGTCCAGTAAAAGAGCCCTGTAATCTTTGTGTTCTTACCCGGGCGTCTTGAACTCGGTTCGAGCGACCCGTGGCTTGGGTTGGGCGTCCTGAGGAAGAACCGCACAGATTCTCATCCAGTGAATTTCCTTACTTTGAGTTCGGGCTCACGTCGAGCGTCCTGGTGTCTGTCCGGGCGACTCAGATATTGAGTCGGGCGTCTCCAGTATAAACCGTGCGGATTTTAGTCCAGCAAGCTTTTCTCTATTTCTCCTAGGTGCGGGCCGAGCGTCTTGTTCTGGGGCCGGGCGTCTTGGCCTATATTTGTCGAGTTTGAAGGCTTTGAGTCAAGCCTTTTCCTTGTACCCTTTGTGATCCCTTCTTATCATCGAGTTTTTCTTGAAACATGGTTTTAAAGAGTAGATAAAAGCTCTCCCTTACAACTCTCATGTAAAGACTATATGTAAAATACAATTTTTTTTTATACAATGCAAAGTTTGAAAAGAATATATTACAAATGGTGGTTTAAGATAGGACTCCAACAAACTAAGTTGAAGTGATAAATTCCATTATCCATGAAGCTTAATGCTCGCAAAAGTTGGTCAAAAGCTTGTGAATGGTCCTCAAGTAAGCATGAGTAAGTTTTGAACCATTTTTAAATAGAGTAGGGCCAATCTATAAGGTACTTCCCTTTGAACTCCTTCCCCTTCTCCTTTGCTTTGTCAAGATGGCCTTCTCGGCTTTTGTAACTAGCAAACTTAGAATTCTTGTCATAAAGGGGTTTTCCAGTTGCTCCTATTTCTTCCAAAGTTGATGACGAAAATACTTGGATCAATCGACCCTTCAAGGATAGAAGGTGAAATATCATGGCATTTATGATGGGTTTTCTTGGGAGTTGGGATAGTGGGTGCCAAGTTTCCACAAGTAGGCTCCTTCTTAGCTTTGTCTTTGAGCTTTTCCACTAAGTAATTTTTGTATGACGATTTAACTTTCGTGAAAAGGTCCATAATGTCATCTCCAACTATCATGGGCTCCATAATGGGTGTGAGAAGGTCCTCATGTTCAATAAGGAAGAGGCATTCTTCCTCTTCACTGAAATAATCTTCAAACTTCTCAAGGATGGGTTCCTCAAGAAAGCTAATCCCATAACTCAATTCATCATTTGAGTCCATCTTTCCCTCATTATCTTCTTCAATAGATGCGTCATCATCGCTTTCTCCATATGAATCATAAATAGGGGCTTCACTCCTCCTTTTTAACTCTTTCTCCAACACCTCAACATTCACATCAAATGACACACCCTCATACTCACAAAGACTAAGAGTATTTCGCTTACTCAACCTCATGTCTTCTTCATCAAATACCACACTTTCATACTCACAAGAGCTTAAGGAGATTGGCTCTTCCCACTTCACATCTTCTTCATCAAAGGTCATAACCTAAAATTCACATTTATGGTCAATGCTTAAGGATTGGTGAGAAGTGGTTGCTTGGGTCACCTTCATTTGGGCAATTCAAATTGCCAACTCCTCACCACAGGTAGCAATGCTTTGAAGAACATTGTCCCTATGTTGGCTCTCCTCTAGCACTTGTTTGAAGAAATTTTGTCGATCTCCCATCATTTGGAAAACCACATTTTGAATGTCAAAGTTTGGGTCATCTTCTTGTTGTGTGTGGGTGTGAAAGTGGTCATATTGTGGCAATTGAAATTAGTTGTAAAGTGAGTATTGGATGGGTGGTTGTTGTGGATATTAGATGTGGGGATTTTGGTGGGAAAATTTAGGGTAGTAGTTAGGATTTTCATTGTATGAGTTGTAAGGTAGGTTTGTGTTGACTTGCTCCTCAAACTCCCTATACCTATAGTCATACTTAAAAGATCCACCATATACTCCATATGTCAAGTCTTGAGCCATCATAGCTAAGACAAGGAAACAACTACAACCAAAGAAACTACACAAAAACGGTAAGAACGATATTGAGGAACAAGTTCCTCAAGGTTAAAGCACAATTAAAGTAGACAAACAAACAAGAACTTAATAACAAAACACCGTCCCCAGCAACGGCGCCATTTTGATGAACGTTGTCGTCACACGCTCTCAAACAAATTTATATTCTCAACAAACAACTAGTAAGTGGTTAAGTCGAGGTCAATCCACGGGACGGTGTGCTTTAGGTTCTAAGTTTATCTATCTCAATTTATGCTAGTGTCACAATTGTTGGGGTTTGAAGTTGATGAATCTAAACTGATAAAAGCAATAAAGTAAAACAAGCAATAAATTAAAAGATGTAAACAAATGATTAAAGGTACTAGGTTGTCATGGGATCATAGGGGAATCATGGTGAAATAGCATAAATGAATTATATAGATCCAAGCAATTATTATTATTGGAATCAAATTAATGTATATCTTACAATTTCTATGGGAAACTTAGGTCTCGTAGACGAGTCAGTCAAGACTTTACAACACCTACAAGTCGAATTGGTTTTCCCTATTCGAGGTGATATAACATAAATGAGTCCTGGGAAGGTTTGGGTCCCAGAGCCAAGTCGGTCAAGACAGTACAACACCTACAATTCGACTTAGTCATTCCTAATAAACTATATGCATGGTCTAACAAGCCTTGAGTTGGTTTATGTCTTACAAGTCTTGTTGAAAGGATAAGTGAAACATGTTAGGTTGTCAATAAAGCATTTCATCAAACATGACATGTGCGTAAGTTGGAAAACAATGCGCAAGCATTCATATGAACTTATTAAGCAGAAAAATTCCCCATGATTAACTCCCTTAATCCCCCACTAATCCCCAATTAGGAATCTACTCACTCATGATCATGGAAAACATGCTAACAAGGGTATCAATCATATTAACAAGTCTAAACATGATGAAGAGTAAAACAATAAGAAATAAAGTAAAGAGTAAAGGAATTGTACCAACATAGGATGATCAAATAGAAAGAAAAGAATAATAGAAGAAAACTTGATTGATTGATGAAGAGTTGTCAATTCTCCAATAATAACCCAATAATTTTCAATTACCCAATAATAAATCTTGAACAATAATTAAGAAAAGATTAATGTGTAATTTTGTGAAATGATTGAGATTAATCTATTCTAATCTACTCCTAATCTAATCTAATAAGGCTTTGCCTCCACTAAGAGGGCTTAATTCCTTGGTTATTACAAACGAGGTATTTATAGTAATACAAGAATTAGATTAACTAAGGGCTTTAAATGATGATGCCCTAATTAACGAAAACTTTTATTAATATATAAGTTGTAATTTTGATAAATACTAAAATAATCTGATAGTGGATAATGCTAGTAAGGCTCACCAAAGTACGAAATACTTATTTTTAATTATGATTATACTTCTTTAAAAGTAAAAATGCAATTGTAGGGGCTCGGCTCGAACTCTGGTTGCTTGAATGGTGGGAAATTGCTCCTACCACTAAGTCACTAAGGTTTAATGAAATATTGGCACACAAATAAACATATACTCCCTCCAGCCCACTATTATTGTACTACTTTCCTTTTGAGGAAAGATTTAACAAATAAGAACAAAAGGGACAATCCAATTTTGATACGGTGAATGGTAGTGTAATACCCCTAATTTCTGCTAGTGCACTTGACCGAATACAACTGAGTATATGACTCACTCGACCGACTAGAGTTGATCGAGTACCATCTGGGTTAAATCCAGATTCTACTTTGGTGTCACTCGGCCGAGTGGCTGGTACACGACCGAGTGTACCTGCTCAGACCCAAAAATTTAAGAGTGGGCTCCGTGTTTTGGGCCTTACTATATAAATTACGAACAATGTTTTCTCTTTCTTCTACAACCCTAAAAACTTTTAAACTCTCTCTCTAACACCCAAATCCTCTCTAGAACCTTCCCAAAACCATAGCTTTGAAGACTCACTTTGTTTTGGAAGATTTGTTTATCAAGCTTCATACTTTCTACCTTAATTCCACTAGTAATTTTTATTTTATCCTTTTATTTCAATTATTCCGTATTATAAACCTAAAATTTGGGGAAAATTGGAGGATTTATCCGTTGGGTATTATAATTGGTTAACTAAATAGTGGTGTATTAAGGTATTATGAGTATTATTTTATGGTAGGATATCTTTGTGATAGGAATTTTTTAATTGTTTGTAGGAGGTGATTTCATAGAGGAAGATTTCTAGTGTTGTTGCTTGTTATTGAAGATTTGCTAAAAGGTAGGGTTTCCCTACTTGGTCATGATAATATGTCTGTTTACTCATGTGTCCATTGTCATCAATTTTATAGTAGTTAGTATATTTGCATTATAACATGAGCCTTGGCATTCTAGTCTTAAAAGATTGTGGTGGTTATTGGTAAATTGAGTTATGGCATACTTGACATTCATTACTCATGTGAAAGTAGCATACTTGATAACTTTTGTGCATGATAAAATATCATATTTGGCATATTCTGTGAGTATTTTGTTACTTGTGGGTGTTGGCGGAGGTTGGTGGTATTGTGGTTGTGTTGTGTGTTGTTGTTGTTGTTGTTGTTGTTGTTGTTGTTGTTGTTGTTGTTGTTGAGGAGACGTAAGGAGGTTCGGAAGACCGTCTTATACTTGGGTCACTCCTTGAAGTTTCCCACTCCAAGGAGGGTGTACAAATTTATGGCTTGAGTATGGAGGGTTTGTGTGTGGGGTAATATCCGTATACGACCCTCTAAATATAGGACTATAACGTAAAATTTACATGTGATTATAGTCATAAAATGAAAAACATAATGAAACGATAAAGATATAGAAATAACCTTCGGTCCTAGTGCAAAAGGCAATGAGAGATCAAGTTAGATCTCCTCCTAATCGTTGCACCCAAGATGTCTGAGTAATGCCCTTGTGCTAGAGAGAATCCCCTAATTGCCTTGCAATATCGAGGGGACTGTTTTGTGAGTTTGTGTTGGATGAGAGATCCGAGTTCTGAGAGGCACAATTCCCAAAACCCTAGTTTTGTTTCAAATGAATCCACTAGGTTAGACAAGAGGAGAGAACTCCCCTTTTGTCTATGCATGTCTCGGCCAAACCGAGTGAGAGGAGGGAAATGGGCTTTTCATTTCCTCTTCACTGAAACTCGTGGTCCGGTCCATAGCTTGCTAAGTGTATACGACGCGGTTTCATTATAAACTGTTATCGGTTATCGGAAATTAAGGCATCAACTAATAATACGGGTTAGTTGAATTATTAATACATGTCCGACAAAACAGTATTGTATAATTATATTCAATATACATTTAATTAAATATAAAACGCTTATATTTAATTTTACTGAATTAATCTTGGTTAATTCGCCTTTAGCCCATGATATTTAATCCGTATTAAATATAATATCTCAACATCACATTTTGACTAATTATTAGTCAAATAACTCGAACTAACCGGTTAGTCAAATTTGGCATCTACATGACTTTGTATTTCCATACCGTCACGTCACTCAAGACGTATCTTATAGGTGTGACTTTTAGGGACCAGTTGATCACCGCCATCTGTATGACAATAACGTCAAACTTATCTAGCAAGCCAACCGTTATTGATAAACGTGGATCAACTGATAATAATACCAAAGTATGCCCTTTGATCCTTTTAGAGGTTTATAAGTCCTTGCACTAACTGTTAAGGACACCAACCCCAACAAGCTCCCACTTGTCCGTACAAGTGCATGTGCAATGACGTTATCCGCACTAACTGGAGGACACAAGCTCCAACAAACTCCCACTTGTCCGTACAAGTGTATGTGCGATAACCGATTCTCATATTCATTTAAAATCTCTCCCACTCAATGTAAAACAATTTGCAGATCCGGATCCGCAAAGGTCGTATTTTACAATCGATCTGTATCTAGAGTGGTTTCCCCGACTAGAGAGTAACTTAACTGATAAAACGAATCCGTATCCGAGCATGGCCATGCATTTCAGTTACAGCTCCTCGAGTGGCCCTGAGAAATATCGAGTACCTGATAGAGGCTGAATATTTCCTTCAACTCGAACTCCTTCCGATCTAAGCACAGCATGAAATGACCCAGAAAAAATCTACTTGGCCCCCTGTTACGGATGACCGTGAGAAAGAAACCAAAGTCACCCAAAATCTGCCTTAGTCTCAAGAGACAGTCGATAGTCAAAAGAATCGACTCTTTGGATCACCATGGAGGTCCTATCTACGACCGGGCACGGAATGTTATAAAACATTTAGGACTCCACGTCGATGTCACAATAGTGTCCTACGAAATATCCGTATAAATCGCCTCTGTGATTGGTCAGTCAACCGGTTGACTTATGGCTCGTTGAACCCACCATCAACCAACGTCACAAAATAATTGCCAGAGTTATCAGCTCATGTGGGCAATTAAGGACTAAAAAGATATGATGTTTGTTCAGTTCACTTTGTGGTGTTCAAAATTGTCGTACAATTCCACATGAAAAACAAAATATATATAAAATGTCAAAACGATGATGTCGTATAGAGTACAAAGGAGAATGAATCTAATCCATAAAAGAGTACTACAACTCAGGAACACGTTTGATTCCCATGGAATTTACGTGCCCTTCATGCTTATCTTGTCGTAATGCTTTAGTGAGAGGATCTGCTATGTTATCATCTGTAGCAATCTTTTCTATCACTACTTCCTTTTGCTCCACGTAATCCCGGATTAGATGAGCTTTCCGTTGTACATGTCTAGACTTGTTGCTAGACTTTGGCTCCTTAGCTTGGAAGATGGCACCACTATTGTCGCAATAGATGGTGATCGGGTCATTCGAACTAGGCACTACAGATAGTCCATGTAAGAATTGACGCATCCATATCGCTTCCTTTGTAGCTTCAGACGCGGCATAGTACTCGGACTCGTCGTAGAATCTGCTTTATGTGTTTGTTTCGAACTCTTCCAGTGATCGCAGCGCCATTAAGAGTAAAAACGAATCCAGACTGAGATTTCGAGTCATCTCGATCCGTTTGGAAGCTAGCATCTGCGTAACCGGTTGCGCATAGCGTTTGAGAGCCTCCATAAGTCAATGCCCAATCTTTAGTCCTCCGTAGGTACTTAAGAATGTTCTTGACACCACCAATGTGGTTCACCTGGATGTTGTTGGAATCGACTTGTCATACTCAATGCATATGCCACGTCCGGACGTGTGCATATCATGGCATACATGATTGATCCTATAGCCGAAGCATAAGGAATCCGTGTCATGCGCTCTTTCTCTTCCGGTGTCTCGGTGCCCGAGACGGCTCAAATGCACCCCTGGAGCCATAGGAAGGAACCCCTTCTTGGAGTTAGTCATACTTGAATCTCTCTAGGACTTTGTCTATGTAAGACTCCCGATCGAGAGATAACATCCGTCGTGATCTATCTCGATAGATACGGATGCCTAGAATTCTTTGTGCCTCTCCCAGATCTTTCATCCGGAAATGGTTTTTCAACCATACTTTCACCGAAGTTAAGAGAGGTATGTCATTCCCAATCGGGAGTATGTCGTCAACATACAATATTAGGAAGACAATCTTGCTCCCACTCGACTTGATATATAGACATGGTTCCTCGACCGATCGAGTAAATCCATTGTCTTTTATCACTTGGTCGAAGCGATGATTCCAACTCCTTGATGCTTGCTTAAGTCCATAAATGGAACGCTTAAGCTTGCACACTTTCTTAGGATGTACTGGATCAATGAAACCTTCGGGTTGTACCATGTACAACTCTTCCTCCAAAAAGCCGTTTAAGAAGGCGGTTTTCACGTCCATTTGCCAAATTTCATAGTCATGAAAAGCGGCAATCGCTAAGATAATCCGAATGGAACGCAGCATGACTACGGGTGCAAAAATCTCATCGTAGTGCAAACCTGGCACTTGGGTGAAACCTTTAGCAACTAGTCGTGCTTTGTAGATATCTTGTTGACCTTCCACAGAATGCTTTATCTTGTAAAGCCATTTGCATTGAAGGGGACGAACCTTAGCAGGTAAGTCAACAAGATCCCACACGTTGTTCTCATACATGGAGTCCATCTCGGATTGCATGGCCTCAAGCCATAGCTTTGAGTCAGAACTAGTCATGGCACCTTTATAGGTTGCGGGTTCACTACTCGTTAAGAGTAGAACGTCATCTATGTCATGTTCCTCGACCATACCAATGTATCTGTCCAGAGGAATAGAGACTCTTCCCGACCTCCTAGGTTCCTCAGGAATATTCACCGCAGCCGGGATTGAAAGAACAGGTTCCTCCAATGGTTGCTCGGTGTTTGGTTCTGGAATCTCCGACAGGTCGAAGGTTCTATCACTCTTTGCATTCTCGAGAAATTCCTTCTCTAAGAATGTCGCACTAGCCGCAACAAAAACGCGTTGTTCGGTTGGCGAATAGAAGTAATGACCAAGTGTTCCTTTAGGATAACCTATAAAGTATGTCTTGACCGATCACGGGCCGAGCTTATCCTCGTGTCTCCACTTCACATAAGCCTCGCAGCCCCAAACCCGTATAAAGGACAAGTTAGGGACCGTTCCCTTCCATAGTTCATATGGAGTCTTGTCAACAGCTTTAGACGGACTTCGGTTAAGTATTAGAGCGGCTGACATAAGAGCATAACCCCATAATGAATCAGGTAAAACCGTGTGACTCATCATGGATCGAACCATATCAAGTAGTGTTCGATTTCTCCGTTCGGACACACCATTCAATTGAGGTGTTCCAGGTGGAGTTAACTGTAAGGCAATCCCACAGTCTTTGAGGTGTTGATCAAACTCGTGAGAAAGATACTCGCCACCACGATCTGAACGTAGTGTTTTAATCTTTCTACCTAATAGGTTCTGTACCCTATTTTGGTATTCCTTGAATTTCTCAAAGGATTCACTTTTGTGCTTCATTAAGTAGACATAGCCATATCTACTCAAATCGTCCGTGAAAGTGATGAAATACCTATAGCCTTCTCGTGCGGTGATTGACATAGGACCACATACATCCGTGTGTATGAGTCCTAATAGGTCAGCAGCGCGCATTCCAACACCTTTGAAGGAAATACGAGTCATCTTACCGATGAGACATGATTCACACGTGCCAAATGATTGAAAATCAAAGGCCGAGATAGCTCCATGTTTGATGAGCTGTTTTTACGCGTTTCTCATTAATGTGTCCCATACAGCGGTGCCATAGATACGTTTGATCTTTGTCACCAACCTTTAACTTTTTATTCATTACGTGTAATATTTCCGTGGTCTGATCTAAAACATAAATTCCGTTCATGGAGACTGCCTTGCCGTAAATCATATCGTGTAATGAGAAAATGCAAGTATTATTTTCTATTACAAATGAAAAACCAAGTTTATCAAGTGCGAAACCGAAATAATGTTTTTCGAAAGACTAGGAACATAATAGCAGTCATATAATGACAACTCAAATCCGCTAGGAAGCTGGATCACATATGTCCCCTTTGAGATGGCAGCCACTCTTGCTCCATTCCCAACACGCAGGTCCACCTCACCCTTTACGAGGGGTTCGATGTTTCGGAGCCCCTGCACATGATTACACAGATGAGAACCACAACCAGTATCAAGTACCCAAGTTCCGTAACTTGCGTGGTTAATCTCAATCATATGAATAAAAGTAGAAGAAGAGGAAGACATACCAACAGGTTTAACACGACCTGCCTTTAAGTCCTCATGATAAACAGGACATGTGCGTCTCCAATGCCCGGTCTTGTGGCAATGATGGCATTCCATGTTTTCATTCTTGCTCTTTGTCGCGCCCGATGAGGTGCTCGACTCACCAGGCCCACTCTTACCTGAACCCGACTTCTTGAACTTCGCCTTACCTACTGCTAGGTTTGCCTGAGCTTTGCCCTTACCCTTCCCTTTATTTGACACAACGAGAACATCCTGTTTCATGCTCCCACTGAACTTCATGTCCTTCTCGGTCTGTACGAGGAGGGAGTGCAGTTCATGCGGAGTTTTCTTCAAATCATTCATATAGTAATTCGCTCTAAATTGCGAATAACCATCGTGGAATGAGTGAAGAATGCGGTCGATAACAATATTCTCGCTGATGTTACAGTTAAAGGTCTCCAGTTTCTCGACATTCTCAATCATGCTGAGAATGTGTGGGCTAACCGGTTGGCCCTTCTGGAGTCTCGCATCAAAGAAGCGAGTGGTATGCTCATAGGTCACGATTCTCGGTGCTTTCGAGAATTCCTTGGTGAGCGTGGTGAAAATCTTGTTTGCACCATGGGCTATGAAGCGTTTCTGCAAATTGGGTTCCATTGCAAAAATGAGTACGTTTTTAATCGCACCCGCTTCCATACAGAAATCATTAAACTTGGTGATTTCAGACTCTTCTAGCCGTGGGACCTGGGTTTGCCGGGATGGGCTCCAAGAGATATTTGAGCTTCCGTCGTGAGCATTCCGTAATGCCGCTTCCCGGTCCCGAAGTTGGATCCATCATTCTTGATCGAGTAGACCGATTCATCCGATTCATGAAGATCCGAAGCCGGGACTCACGGTCCAATGTGGCACTTGGCATTGGGTTATCAGTAGAACCCCATTAGTTATTTGCGGTTTAGAATACGTGATCTACACTTTGAAAAAGAAAGAAAAACAAAAACGAAATAAGCAACTCATCGAGGTGATTTAAGTCTATTTTAAAATTCATTTTAAACATGTAGACTCTCGCACTTGCATAATTGATCTCCCTCAAGAAAGATACAAGTGATCCCAAGACTCAATTTCTGTAAATTGATAAGCCAACTGTTTAGCTAATTCTTCCGGAAGAACTCTTGGTCGATAGATTTCCGTAAATCCTATCTATAGTCCACCATAGTCACAGGATCGTACGAGTGACCATAGTGTTGAGATAAAATAGGTCAATCGGTTCCAACTTACCCGACGTAGAAGGGGTCATATTATGCCTACCGACGAAGAAGGGACTCATTGGAGTTTGACCTATAAAGACCGTTCTCAATTTTAGTTTATACGAGGAAGATCCCATCAACAAAATTTATAATTCATTTTAAGTGAACGAATAACTAGCGTCTGTCGTGAATGAATTTATTTGGATGATGGCTTTAAAACGTGTGACATGAGAATGTCAATGAAAACTAACTCGTGACCTCTATATGTGTCAGTTTTCATGCAATAATTAGGTGGTTTGGTTTTTAGGCGGAATATGATGCAAGTTATCGTTACGAAAAATAAATGAATGAATGCAATACGTAAATAAAAATTCCTAGTGTGGCCTATCCTAGTAAAACAAAACATAAAACAACTTTGGAATCCACCGTTGGACCCGAGAAGCTTGTCTTGATGTTCCATCTTGATCCAAGTAGCGGGAGTGAGCATCCGGTCTCCATCTTTGGTCTTCTCAAAATTACAATTTAAAAATTACAAAATATAAACCTATTTACATTCTAATTTAAAACTGTAATTACAAGTGAAAAATCCCAAAACGGAGATACGAGATCTCAAAATACAACCAAGACCGTGTTCCATCATTACGGTAACACGTTCTACTAAGGCCACACTAAGTTACAACCGTTTGCAAAAATAAATAAATACGTAATAAAAGGCATTCATAAGGATTCAAAATTAACGATAAATAAAAATGCATCAACTAAAAACAAATTCATTCGTGACATAATTCCGTAATTATGTTAAATTTATCCAAACCACCTTTTAATGATTAAAATTCATGTGATAAAACCGCTTCTATCATTTAATTTTAATCCAATACAGTCCGTTACTTTAAATACACGATAAAATAACTTAATGGTACGTGTGTGAACCGTTTCACAATCATAGCGAGTGTACAATATCCGTATAAAGTACATATTATAGCCAAAAGAAAATTTAAAGCAAAAAGGAATAAATTTTCAAAGTCATTTAAAAAAAAAATCCCTCGATCCAGGGACACAGTGCTCGATCGAGGAACAAAAGCAGGCTCGATCGATCAACGCAAGTCGATCGAGAGGTGTGCTAATCGGAAGTACTCGATTGACAAAACGTAGTCGATCGAGGACTTATATCAAGACATATCTTGCTCGATCGAGTACGAGGACTTCTCGATCGAAAGCGGTGGGGTTTTTTAGCGGTCGATCGAGTCAAACAAGGACTCGATCGAGTAAAAACATGTCAGAAAAACCATTCGATCGACTAGAAACATGCTCGATCGAGGGAAAAAGTTTCTGAAAACATAAAACCCTCGTGAAAACAGTTTGACAAAACAAAATCAATTGCAATTTTGATCAAAACGCATCAAAAACAATTTAACAATTGACAAACTTGACATGTTGCTGTAATCTCCGTATAAAACAACAATATGCATAAAAACAAAACGAAAACATGATGATAAAACCGTGTAAAACATGTCACGGTTTCAACAAGAACAAAAACCGAATCAGCCGTGTATACATGGCACGGAATTCGAGACAAAACAATCGTTTCAAAATTGGTTTTATGAAAAACACATGGAAAAATTTACGTGGCCTCGCTCTGATACCACTTGTGGGGTAATATCCGTATACGACCCTCTAAATATAGGACTATAACGTAAAATTTACATGTGATTATAGTCATAAAATGAAAAACATAATGAAACGATAAAGATATAGAAATAACCTTCGGTCCTAGTGCAAAAGGCAATGAGAGATCAAGTTAGATCTCCTCCTAATCGTTGCACCCAAGATGTCCGAGTAATGCCCTTGTGCTAGAGAGAATCCCCTAATTGCCTTGCAATATCGAGGGGACTGTTTTGTGAGTTTGTGTTGGATGAGAGATCCGAGTTCTGAGAGGCACAATTCCCAAAACCCTAGTTTTGTTTCAAATGAATCCACTAGGTTAGACAAGAGGAGAGAACTCCCCTTTTGTCTATGCATGTCTCGGCCAAACCGAGTGAGAGGAGGGAAATGGGCTTTTCATTTCCTCTTCACTTAAACTCGTGGTCCGGTCCATAGCTTGCTAAGTGTATACGACGCGGTTTCATTATAAACTGTTATCGGTTATCGGAAATTAAGGCATCAACTAATAATACGGGTTAGTTGAATTATTAATACATGTCCGACAAAACAGTATTGTATAATTATATTCAATATACATTTAATTAAATATAAAACGCTTATATTTAATTTTACGAATTAACTGGTTAATTCGCCTTTAGCCCATGATATTTAATCCGTATTAAATATAATATCTCAACATCACATTTTGACTAATTATTAGTCAAATAACTCAGACTAACTGGTTAGTCAAATTTGGCATCTACATGACTGTATTTTCATACCGTCACGTCACTCAAGACGTATCTTATAGGTGTGACTTTTAGGGACCAGTTGATCACCGCCATCTGTATGACAATAACGTCAAACTTATCTAGCAAGCCAACCGTTATTGATAAACGTGGATCAACTGATAATAATACCAAAGTATGCCCTTTGATCCTTTTAGAGGTTTATAAGTCCTTGCACTAACTGTTAAGGACACCAACCCCAACATTGTGTGGCATCATGAATCTGGCAGGGGTTCATTTAGCGCCCGAGTTCGCTATTCCATGTACGTTATGGGTACCTTTACGGACTGCGGTCCGGCTGTTGGTGGCGATGTTGCGACGACTTCTCCAATTTAAGTTTGAGGTGGAGTATAACAACCCGGATTATAAACGAAGGGAAAACGTATGTTAAAAGATTTATCAGAGTATAACAATGATAATAGGGTTAAGGTGGCAGAAACAATTGACCAAATCCGGATCGAAACTAATCCAAAGTACGAAAACTAATACATTATTCAAAGAGTTCTCAAAATGAAAACAAACTCCTAAACAATTTATTAAGCTCGCTCTAAACTGAACAACCTGAGAAAGAGGGGGCGACAATTCAGTCGGGAGTAACTAGATGCTCTCCCAATCATGTTTACAACAATTGAATATAACCAATAATTAGTAACAATTGAAATGCAAAATCAGTAAACATGTGAGATCATATATACTCATGAAGACTCAACACCAACTTACCATCAGACAAAGACATATTAACACAACTATTTAAAGAATAACTCCAAGTTAAACAACATGAGACGACACATGACAACAAACAATGTTACGATGCCGTGTAGAATCTTAGGACAATCAAACACAATGCGAAAAAGACCGAACCAAACAACCCTCAGAGCATATAATGAACTGCCTCTGACTAACGAAGCGTATAACGAACTGCCTTCAACTACTAGAGCGTATAACGAACTGCCTCTAGCTACAAACACATGGTATCGAATAAACGTCGTTAGAGCGTATAACGAACTGCCTTTAACCACTATAGCGTATAACCAACTGCCTCTAGAAATGGAGCGTGTAACTAACTGCCTCCATAATCGGTTTAGATCGTATAACGAACTGCATCTACTGTGGACCGTATAACAAATTGCATCCACACTATGTATAGCATATAACCACTGCCTATATGCCTAAGATCTGGCCATGCCTCTTGGTGCAGTAACTGTACACCGAACGACACTCGGGGAACAGAGCGTATAACGAACTTCCTCTGCTACCCCCTGAACATAAACCATTAGAAATCCCCGAAGGGTAGCGTTTGTTAATTCCAATAGTATATAACTGATACTACCATCATCTATACAACCAGCCAACCATAAGTGTACAGTATAATCGACTGTACCAACAATGCATGAACAACATCAGGACTCAATTCATAGAGCAGTATAACTGACTATACTACTTATCATATGAAAAGAGTGATGTGACTCCTATTTGCCACATTTAGTCCCCAAACTAGCCTAGTTCCTATGCTTTTTAGTATGTATTAGGCTCATTTCTCATCTTTAGCTTCCTTTTATGCATATTCTATAAAGTTTGGTGTCCTTTGTAGGAGAAGAGGACTAACTTGGCTAGATGAAGTGAAGGGGAGCTAAATTGATAGCATATAACGACCAACAAAGAGGATATTAACACTAAAGGCCTAAGTAAATAAAACAAGGAAATGGGCAATGACAAAGGACCCCCACAGCTTCTCAATGATCCCCACAGATCATGAGGCAGCTAAGAAAGAAGAAGAAGAAAAGCCCTTGACGACGGGCGACACAAAGTCGGTCCAAGCATCCCAAAGTTCTGGACGGGCGTCCCTAATGCCAGGTTGGGCGTCTCCCCATACAACATCATTATCTTCGAGCAAGAGGTCGAGCATCCCTTCTCAGGACTTGCAAAGCCTTAAATGTAGATTAAAGGATCTAATCTGTTAGAAATCTAGATCTCTTTACTAACATATTCATATATGTTATAATTTTAATTTAGTCATAAAATTAAAAGGTGATCTTATGCATGCAAACTAAAAGAAAAATAAGGAAGAAATCTTCATTCTTACAATGCTTTTTCAGATCTTAAGGGCACAAGAGAGTTCTCCTACTCTCTTGTTCTTGAGCTCTCCTTAATGGATGAACTAGGATTCAAGTGTAGAATCCCTCCCAAGGAATAATATCCAAGGCAAACTCTTAATCAAATTAATATTATGATTACTAGAACAATATTAATTTAGTGTAAAATTGACCCAAAAATATTATTTGGTCTCTCTATGTTTCGGTTAAGAGAGAGGGAGGAGGAGGAAGATTTTATCTTTCTAAAACTCTAATTTTTTAGATAATGAAAGAATCAATTACACTAGTGAATATCATAGTGTATATTAGGTAAAAATAAGAAGAAAAACCAAGGTATTTTTCTTCTCAAAAACCGGGTGGAAGAGGGGAAAAGAAGGAGCCAATGCATGCACAAGGTTGCCTTCACAAGAACAAGTAGGCATGCATGGCTAGTATTAGGCAAACATGATTATTTTTACCACTAATATAATTAACCTAATATTTTCCTAATCCTCTTCAATATTTCGGTCATAATAGATAAAATGGATTCCATTTTATCTTTGTCAAATTTGTCAATTTGTCACATGTCATATGTCACATGAAATTGTTATGTATTTTTATCATATTAAAAATCAACGCATTAATAAAAATGCGTCATACACAAAATCGACTTAGTAATTCACAATTACTTGTACCAAAATAATTTACCAATTATAAATCACAACATCTTGTATTTATAATAATTTATTCATTCAAATGCAATTGTTTCCTTAAACAATAATTTCATCTAAGTAATAAAACAATTCGATTACTTAGACCGTATCTTATTTAATCAAATTACAATAAGACACATAAATATTACTTCCAAAATCGTCCGTCAATTTTAAGTAATTTAATTGACCCGTATCGTCATACGATCAATTAAATGATCAATTAAGAGTGTTACCCTTTAGGTATGACCTAAGGGGATCAATCGTCACCACTGTCTCACGACAAGAATGTCAAACTCTAGTCGACCAATCATTACCGATATGTGTGGACCATTGACAAAAAATATTACTTCCCAATTGTATTCTTTAAAATGAGATTTAAACATGTGATCATCATGATCAACAGTTGTGATCGCATTATTGTCGGAGGACACATATTCCAACAATGTCCCACTTGTCCTCGACAAGTGTGCGTCACCAATTCTCTTGTCCTATTACTATCTCCCACTCAATGCAAGGTGTCTTTCAGGTCGTACTTGCAAGTGATCATATCGAGAGTGGTTTCCCCGATCTGGAGAATAACTGATTGACCGGATTTATCCACCATGGATACATTCCGAGCGTGGCCACGCATTTCCAGTTCATTACTCCTCGAGTGGCCCTGAGATATTGTTATAACCCTGACTAGGTGATGTGACCATTATTTGCGCACATTTAGTCCCCTAATTGAGCCCATTTTGCATACTTTTATAACATTCTATGGCCATTTTATCCGTCAAAACCTTCCTATTTGCTTCTCTATCGAATTTCATATGTTTCGTAGAAAAGGAGATAATAAGGCGGAAATTCCCGTCTTTCGTGCATATTTGGAGGCTACTTGACGATACTAGATGGACTAGTATGAAGAGGAAGCAAAGACTAAAGACCAATCCCGCAAGAATAAAATAGGAATGAGCAAAAGGGAAGAAAAGAAGGAGAATCATTGCTGAAGAACAATCCGAGCGGATTGTCTACAATCCGCCCGTCTCAACACTACACAATCCGAGCGTCTTGCTTCGAATCCGCTCGGATTGCCCCACCAGAATCCGCCCGGATTCTAGCGAATCCGCCCGGATTCCCCTACCTGAATCCGCCCATCCCGACACCAATCCGCACGGATTCCCTCACAGCACGGTTGTCTTCTTCAAGCTACGAAAAGAGAAGCCCTTCTCTCAGAAAATACCGGCTTCTCCTTGCTCAGTCCCAAAAGTGTAATTACTAGTTTAGCCCTTAGTTAACCTAATGCATCCCACCTAATTTCCACTATAAATACCCCATCTTTGTAATTAATCAAGCATGTTGTTTTTGGGTAGAAAATCCTTCTTTAGATTAGATTAGGAGTAGATTAGAATAGATTACTCTTTAATCTTTCCACAAATTACACATTAATCTCTCCTTAATTATCGTTCAAAGTTTATTATTCAAGTTTATTATTGGGTAATTGAAGATTATTGGGTTATTATTGGAAGATTGACAACCTTCCATCAATCAATCAAGTTTCTTCTATTATTCTTTGCTTTATTATTTGGAATCATCTCAAGTTTGGTATAATTCCTTTACTCTTTAATCTTTATTGTTCTTTTCTTCATTCTATTATCATGTTTATACTTGTTGTGATGATTGACACCATTAATGACATGTTTCCCATGATAATGAGTGAGTAGTTTCTTTAGCTAGGATTAATGGGTAATTAGGGGAAACCAACATGGGATTGATTCATGCTTAATCTAATGTGTTTTCATAATCAAATTGCTTGCTTGTTGTGATGTCAACTTTATGCACATGTTATGTTTGATGAAATGCTAAGCCTATGAATCCTTGCATTTTTACCATCTCTTATCTTTTCAACTTGACTTGTAAGATATAAACCAACTCGAGTCTTGTTAGACCATGCATAGAAGTTGAATAGGAGGAAAGTAAGTCGACTTGTAGGTGTTGTACAATCTAATCGATTCGGCTCCGGGACCCAACTCTTCCTATGAACCGTAAGATATAACCCAACTCGGTTCCTCCACAACATTAATTGCTTGCAACCTTGTGAACATGTTTGTATGATCAACACCATGAATCCCCTATGACCCCATGATATCCTAGCACTCTTAATCATTTGTTTACATCCTTCCTTTTATTGCTCGTTCTACTTTATTGCTTGCATTAGTCTAGACACAACTACAAACCCCATCAATTGTGACACTAGCATAAATTGAGATAGATAGACTTAGAACCCAAAGCACACCGTCCCATGGATCGACCTCGACTTACCGCTAACTAGTAGTTTGTTGAGTATTATAAATGTGTTTGATTGAGAGCCCCGACGACACTCACATCACTAGGAGTGGACAATTCCTATCGCACTCATTCCCTTCGACTAGCCACAACCATCATAACCCAAAATATGCCCATTTGACCCCATTTACGAAGGTCGTAGTAACACAAATCAAAGTTAATCTGAAATTGTGCCATCTTAGGCGAATAGTCTTTAGTCAAAAGAATCGACTCATTAGAATACTATAGTAGCTCTCGCCACGACCAGGCTATATAAATTTGCCAGAACTCTATAAGCGGTCATAAGGCCCGAGAAGGTGTTCCTAACAGTCTGCCTATGTGATCGACTAGTCATTCTCATATGACTCTATGGCACTTGAACTTGCCATCAATCGCATCACATTCTAGTTACTTCGAGACGTCACCTCATGTAAGTAACTATGGGCGAATACAATGCTAATCTGTGTTCACTTTAACGGGGTTCAATTGTCTCCACAACCCGTTTGGATGTAACAATGTATAAAGAAAAGATAAAAGACAAATTCGATTATGAACATGAACAAAAACAACACTTTTATTTCATTTCAAAATCTAACATAAACTTGGTACACGTTTAAGTCCCATGGACGCAACATGTCCATCATGCTTGGCCTGCGATAAAGGCTTGGTGAGCGGATCGGCTATGTTGTCATCCGTCCCAACCTTACAAATCGCAATTTCCTTTCTTTCAATGAAATCTCTTATTACATGATATTTTCAAAGTACATGTCTAGATCTATTACTAGACTTTGGCTCCTTAGCTTGGAAGATCGTCCCACTATTATCACAATAGAGAGTGATGGGATCATTGGTGGTAGGTACTACTCTTAGACCTTTCGTGAATTGCCTGATCCACACAGCTTCCTTGGCGCCTTCGATGCTTTGCAATGTACTCACCTCCGTTGTTGAATCCGCGGTTACAGCTTCCTTGAAGCTTCTCCAGCTAACGGAACCACCATTGAGCATGAAAACAAAACCAGCTTGTGATTTCATGTCATCTCTATCTGTTTGAAAACTTGAGTCCGTGTATCCATTAACACGGAGTTCAGTGTCTCCTCCAAACACTAAGATAGAATCCTTAGTCCTTCTTAAGTACTTAAGGATGTTCTTGACGGCAATCCAGTGACTGTCGCCTGGATTTCCTTGATATCTACTCGTCATACTCAAAGCATACGAGACATCAGGACGTGTTCATATCATGGCGTACATGATTGATCCAACAGCGAAAGCATAAGGGATCATCTTCATACGTTCAACATCATGGGGTTCGGAGGGAGATTGTGTCTTGCTCAATATAGTCCCAGTTACCATAGGTACCAATCCCCTTTTAGATTTGTCCATGCTGAACTGTCGAAGAATCTTATCAACATAAGACTCTTGACTTAGTGCCAATATCCTCTTGGATCTATCTCTATGGATCCGGATACCTAATATGCGTTGTGCTTCTCCTAAATCCTTCATTTGGAAGTGGTTACCTAACCACTTCTTAACAGAAGACAACATTGGAATATCATTTCCAATGAGTAGTATGTCATCGACATACAAGATTAGGAACACAACATTGCTCCCACTAAATTTCATGTATAAACATGGTTCCTCAACACTTCGAGTGAAACCATTCTCCTTTATAACATCATTGAATCGATGATTCCAACTTCTAGATGCTTGCTTAAGACCCTAAATGGATCTCTTAAGCTTGCACACTTTGTTAGGATTTTTAGAATCAACAAAACCTTCGGGTTGTATCATGTACACCTCCTCTTCTAAATGCCCATTTAGAAAAGCGGTTTTGACATCCATTTGCCATATTTCATAATCATGAAATGCGGCAATCGCTAACAAAATCCGTATGGATCTTAGCATGGCTACGGGCACGAAGGTCTCATCATAATGGAGACCTTGGACTTGGGTAAATCCTTTTGCCACTAGCCTAGCTTTGTAGACATCATCATGTCCTTCGATGCCATTTTTGACTTTGAATATCCATTTGCATTGAAGAGGTCTTGCCCCTTTAGGCACATTTACCAAGTCCCAAACTTGGTTTTCATGCATAGAATACATTTCGGACTTCATGGCTTCAAGCCATAAGAAGGAATTTGGACTAGAGATTGCGGCCTTGTAGGTGGTGGGTTCGTCACTTCTATAAGCAACACATCGAGTGTTCCATCTTCATCCATAAGTCCCACATATCGATCGGGATGGCGAATTACTCGACCCATTCTTCTTAGTGGAGGAGGGACAACCACGTTAGACGACGAAGGAACATTTTCTTGCGTCTCTACCTTGGTTTGTGGCTCTTGAACTTCATCAAGTTCAAAATTTCTCCCACTCTGTCTCTTAGAAATAAAGTCTCTTTCTAAGAAGACAGCCTCGCAAGACACAAACACTTTGTTATCTTGAGGTTTGTAAAAGTAGTATCCTCGAGAATTCGAGGGGTAACCTACAAAGGTGCATTTTTCGGATCTTGGGGCAAGCTTGTTGTCATTCTTTGTCTTGACGTAAGCATCACATCCCCAAATTTTCATGTAGGATAGATTAGGAACTCGTCCTCTCCACATCTCAAATGGAGTCTTTCCGGTGGCCTTAGTGGGACTATTATTCAAAGATATAATTGCAGTTTGGATTGCAAATCCCCAAAACGAGTTTGGTAACTCGGTTTGACTCATCATGGATCGAACCATATCAAGTAGAGTTCGATTTCTCGTTTCGGGAACACCATTGAGTTGTGGTGTTCCAGGTGGAGAAAGTTGTGATATTATACCACAACCTTTCAAGTGTGAATCGAATTCAAGGCTAAGATATTCTCCACCACGATCGGAACGTAGTGCTTTTATCTTTTTGTCCAATTGGTTCTGTACTTTGTTTTGAAATTCCTTGAATTTGTCAAACGCTTCACTCTTATGTTTCATTAAATAGACATACCCATGTCTACTCAAGTCGTCGGTGAAGGTTATGAAGTAGTCATAATTTCCACGAGCGGTGATACTCATTGGTCCACATACATCGGTATGTATGAGTCCCAATAGTTCACTAGCTCGTGTCCCTTTACCACTAAAAGGATTACGAGTCATTTTGCCAAGAAGGCAATATTCGCATGTTCCATATGATTGAAAATCAAATGGTGTAATCACATTAGTCGAAATTAATCTTTTGATGCGATTCTCGTTTATGTGACCTAATCGAAAATGCCAAATGAACGCTTTACTTGGGTCACTTGATTTGAGTTTCTTTGATTGAATGTTATAGATATCATTAGTCGGATTTGAGGTCTCTAAAATGTAAATGCCATTGATGGAAGAAGCTTGGCCTATAACCAAATCATTCCTTGAAATAGTACAACAATTGTTCTTAATGACAAAACAAAATCCATCCATGTCTAGCATAGCGATAGAAATAATGTTTTTAGAGAGTGTAGGCACATAAAAACAATTATGTAAATACAACTCAAATCCATTAGGCAAAGCTAATATATAAGTTCCTTTGGATTCGGCCGCTACTCGAGCTCCATTTCCAAGACGTAGATCCACATCTCCCTTGCTAAGCCTCTTCACGTCTCTTAAACCCTGTAAATGATTACAAAGGTGAGAACCACAACCGGTATCCAGTACCCATGTCGTAGTGGAAGTATAATTTATATCAATAACATAAATTTCCTTAGGAATTTTACCTTTTGAAACGATGATTCCTTTCCTTATATTTCGCAAATATACGGGACAATTCCTAAGCCAATGTCCCATGCCATAGCAATAATGGCACTCATCATCAACTTGCTTGAAGTTTTTGACTTTCTTTCCCTTCTTCTTGAACTTTTTGCCCTTTGTAGCAAGAACTTTATTGCTTGAGCTCCCACTAGTTTTGGCATCTTTATCTTCCAGAGACAAAGATCCTATAGATTGTATGAGGCGGTCTTCCTGAGACGGGCTCACACGAGATCTAGTACTAGTAGGTGGTCTAGTAGAAGTGATGAAGTTAAGGTTTCCATCCGAACCTATCCCAAAATGAAGTTCTCTAGTAGTGTCGAAATCATTGTGGGAGCAAACGTCGTCAAAAACATTGTGGTATGACTCAATAGTTATCGGTGCGGTAGCGTTTGATGGATTCATTGTAATGAACTACAAATATGGAGGAAAGGAAATATTAACATTTGTCTTTTGAATCATACTTGTAAATAAATTAACAAGATATGAGCATTTATATAGTGACCTCTACCCAACTATTATAAATGATTCCAAGACCCAAATTCATATCAACTTAGGCACGGGATAGCCGATGAAACCCTTATTAATATAACTCGGTGGATTAACGTTTAATCGATTATACTTTTAGAACTCTTGGTCGATAAAATTACTCTAATGTTTATCTATAGCCCGGAGCACATGCGACTACGGTCACGAATACTTCCGTTGAGGTCAATCCAAATTTCGAATAAATGTGTCTATGATCCAAATTCACATTAACTTGGGCACGGGATGGCCGATGAAACCCTCATCAACACGAATTCGGTGGATAGACATTTATCACCCACTTCCCCTACGTAACAAGGTTTGTACCCCGGGATGGCCGAGTGCACTCCCTCGTGAAATAGGTTTTCATGGTTTCTACTTTTTGGTAAGGCTATGTCTCAAATGTTTATTTTAGCGAGAGGTCATTTCAATTTATTATCTATCACGTTTTAAGTGAACTAAAGCGGTGAACTACGATAATTGTAATTGACACGGTCGATAAACTCGATTAAATGATAATGCATGTTTTAGTTATGGCGATTTAGCGATGCATGCAACATATAAATAAAATGCAAAGCATAAAATAAATCCTAGTATGGCCTTCCTAAAATAGAAATTCTAATTAACAATTACATATTCGGAAACCAACTCCATTGGTCCCTTGAACTTCGGTTATGGCACGCATCTCGAGGTAACACCGTCTTTATGTATCGCCTTCTTGAATGACACTGTCTTCAAGGAACTCCGGAATAAATAAAATTACATAATTTCCTATTATACATTTATAATTGAATGAAAATAAATCTATTAAATTACAAAACGGTGATACGCGATCACAATAAATTACAACCGAATCGATATTCCCATACATTTCGGGTAATATCAATTAAAAAACTAAGGCCATACTAAGTAAAATTACATAATTCAAAAATTACATAAAGTAAAATTATGACAATCATAAATAAAATGCAGCATTATAATATGTATGAACATGCCCAATTTTATGCTAATCGCCTTTAAGGAGCCAATATCATATATTACACGGTTTTTACGGATTTGCGTGATTCAACGTTTAATAATCACAAAAAATTACATAAATTCATATTTATGCACAAGTTAATTACCCTAACCTCTTAGGACTCAAAATTAGTCTTCACTAACTATTTGACTATAATTAACTCATATTTCTTAAAATTGTTCATTAATGGACCCAAAATTTACAATAAAATGCTATAAACTTCAAATAAATCACAAAAATTCAAATAAATTCAAAAATTTGAAATTTAAACTTATTAAAATTCTGGAAAAAATACCATGACACTCATAATGTTCAAAAACTTAGGTTAAAATTTCGTAAAATTATCGGAAAAACTATGTTGCGGTTTATCGGATTTATCAATAATAATCATAAAAACATGAGAAAAATTATATTCATCAACTTTTCAATTTTAGATCTGAAAAAGATAATAAAATGCAACATGTGACATTTTTCCTTAGTCATGGAGTATGTTTTAGTAATTATTCACTAATTAAGTCACTATTTATGCTATTTTTCATCAAAAATCCATAAATCATGCATAAAGACTTCAATATAGCCTATTATTTTACGCACATCTGTAAAATTGCATGTGACAACATACTAAATTTCTATGACCAGATTCGAAATTTATTTCATATTAACCTATTTTTCATTTAAATTCGATTTTTATCATGAAAAATCCATATTTCGAGCATAAGAACTCCAAAAAGTATGAAAATTTACAGGTCATCTAAAAATAAAACATGTGATAACATATCCAAAAATCACTGGAAAATTCGAAGTTTAGCTAATTTTAGTCCGAAAATGACATTTTAATCATAAAATCACATTTTTAATGCCATTATAATATAAGATGAACAATAAAAATCCATAAATTAACCAAAATATCCTAAAAACATTTTAGGACCAGAAACTTTAACATGCATAAATTTATTTCGTGATATATCATAATAACACAAATTTACAAATTTTATATGTTAATCGTATAACTCGGAAAAACTATAACCGATTTGCATGCAAACAACCAAGGCTCTTGATACCGCTTGTTAGAAATCTAGATCTCTTTACTAACATATTCATATATGTTATAATTTTAATTAGTCATAAAATTAAAAGGTGATCTTATGCATGCAAACTAAAAGAAAAATAAGGAAGAAATCTTCATTCTTACAATGCTTTTTCGGATCTTAAGGACACAAGAGAGTTCTCCTACTCTCTTGTTCTTGAGCTCTCCTTAATGGATGAACTAGGATTCAAGTGTAGAATCCCTCCCAAGGAATAATACCCAAGGCAAACTCTTAATCAAATTAATATTATGATTACTAGAACAATATTAATTTAGTGTAAAATTGACCCAAAAATATTATTTGGTCTCTCTATGTTTCGGTTAAGAGAGAGGGAGGAGGATGAAGATTTTATCTTTCTAAAATTCTAATTTTTTAGATAATGAATGAATCAATTACACTAGTGAATATCATAGTGTATATTAGGTAAAAATAAGAAGAAAAACCAAGGTATTTTTCTTCTCAAAAACCGGGTGGAAGAGGGGAAAAGAAGGAGCCAATGCATGCACAAGGTTGCCTTCACAAGAACAAGTAGGCATGCATGGCTAGTATTAGGCAAACATGATTATGTTTACCACTAATATAATTAACCTAATATTTTCCTAATCCTCTCCAATATTTCGGTCATAATAGATAAAATGGATTCCATTTTATCTTTGTCAAATTTGTCAATTTGTCACATGTCATATGTCACATGAAATTGTTATGTATTTTTATCATATTAAAAATCAACGCATTAATAAAAATGCGTCATACACAAAATCGACTTAGTAATTCACAATTACTTGTACCAAAATAATTTACCAATTATAAATCACAACATCTTGTATTTATAATAATTTATTCATTCAAATGCAATTGTTTCCTTAAAAAATAATTTCATCTAAGTAATAAAACAATTCGATTACTTAGACCGTATCTTATTTAATCAAATTACAATAAGACACGTAAATATTACTTCCAAAATCGTCCGTCAATTTTAAGTAATTTAATTGACCCGTATCGTCATACGATCAATTAAATGATCAATTAAGAGTGTTACCCTTTAGGTATGACCTAAGGGGATCAACTGGTCACCACCGTCTCACGACAGTAATGTCAAAATCTAGTCAGCCAATCATTGCCGATATGTGTGGACCAGTTGACAGTAAAATATTACTTCCCAATTGTATTCTTTAAAATGAGATTTAAACATGTGATCATCATGATCAACAGTTGTGATCGCAATATTGTCGGAGGACACATATTCCAACATAATCGCCATTTAAGCCCTTAGTTAACCTAATCTTTGTACCACTATATATACCCTCTTTGAAATAAATTGAGAATTATGTCCTCTAAGTGGGAATTAAGTTCCCTTAGATTAGATTAGGAGTAGAATAGAATAGATTAGCCTTTAATCATTCCACAAATTGCACTTTAATCTTTACTTAATTATTTTTTTATTGTTTCACTCTTCCATCATGTTTATACTTGTTAAGATGATTGACACCATTGTTAACATATTTTCCATGATAATGAGTGAGTAGTCTTAACTAGGGATTATAGGAGTTTATCATGGAAAATATTTATGCTTAATGAGTTCTTATGAATGCTTTCTTATTGTATTCTCAACTTATTCCACCTGTCATGTTCGATGAATTGCTTAATTGACAACCTAACATAATTCTCTTATCCTTTCAATAAGACTTGTAAAACATAAACCAACTCAAGCCTTGTTAGACCATGCATATAGTTAATTAGAAAGAATTAAGTCGATTGTAGGTGTTGTAAAGTCGTGACCGATTCGGCTCCGAGATCCCAACCTTCCTAGGACTCATTTATGTTATCTCACCTTGAATAGGGAAAACCAAGTCGACTTGTAGGTGTTGTAAAGTCTTGACCGACTCGACTCAGAGACCTCAGTTTCCCTAGGAATTGTAAGATATACACTCGATTCTAACAATAATAATTGCTTGTAACTTTATGATTCACTTATGCTATCTCACCATGATTCCCCTATGATCCCATGATTCCCTAGTATTGTTAGTCATTTGTTTATTACATCTTCATTTCTATTTACTTGTCTTATTTTTCACTTGTTTACATTTTCTTGTTGTAGCTTAGAACGCAACTTCAACCCAAACCAATTGTGACACTAGCACAAATTGAGATAGATAGACTTACAACTCAAAGAACACAGTCCCGGGGATCGACCTCGACTTAACCACTATCTAGTTGTTTGTTATGAATATAAATGTGTTTGATTGAGCGTGCGACGACAACCTCCATCAAAATGGCGCCATTGTCGGGGACGGTGTTTTGTGATTAAGTTCTTGTTTGTTTGTCTATTTTAATTTTGCTTTAACCTTGAAGAACTTGTTCCTCAAGGTTGTCCTTACCGTTTTATTGTAGTTTCCATGCTTGTATTTGTTTCCTTGTCTTAGCTATGATGATAGCTCAAGACTTGACACATGGAGTATGTAGTGGATCTTTTGAGTATGACTATGGGTATGGGGAGTTTGAGGAGCAAGTCAACACAAGCCTACCTTACAAATGATACAATGAAAATCCTAACTACTACCCCAACTTTTCCCACCAAAATCCCGATATCCAATATCCACAACAACCACTCACCTAAGACTCACTTTGAAACCAATTCCAAATGCCACAATATAACCACTTTCACACCCATACACAACATGAAGATGATCACAACTTTGATATTCAAAATGTGGTTCTCCAAATGATGGGAGATCAACAAAATTTCTTCAAACAAGTGCTAGAGGAGATCCAAAATAGGGACAATGTTCTTCAAAGTATTGCCACCTATGGTGAGGAGTTGGCAATTCGAATTGCCCAAATGACGGCAACCCAAGCAAACACAAAACCAACAACTCCTCACCAATTCTTGAGCATTGACCACGAATGTGAATTTGAGGTAATGACCCTTGATGTGGAAGATGTGAATTGGGAAGAGCCAATCTCCTTGAGCTCTTGTGAGTATGAAAGTGTGGTATTTGATTAGGAAGATATGAGGTTGAGCAAACCAAATACTCTTAGCCTTTGTGAATATGAGGGTGTGATATTTGATGTGAACATTAAGATGGTGGAAGAAGAGTTATTAAGGATAAGTGAAGCCCTTATTTATGATTCATATGAAGAAAGCAATGATGACGCGCCTATGAAAGAAGATGATGAGGGAAAAGTGGACTCAAATGATGAATGGAGTTATGGGATTAACTTGCTTGAGGAACCCATCCTTGAGAAGTTTGAAGATTACTTCAATGAAGAAAAAGAATGCCTCTTCCTTATTGAACATGAGGACCTTCTCACACCCACTTTGGAACCCATGATAGTTGGAGATGACATTATGGACCTTCTCATGAATGTCAAATTGTCATACAAGAATCACTTGGTGGAGAAGGTCAAAGACAAATATAAGAACAAGCCCACTTATGAAAACTTGCCATCCATAATCCCAACTCCCAAGACACCCCGTCGTCAATGCCATGAAAGATCACCTTCTACCCTTGAAGGTTTTATTAATCCAAGAATATTCGTCATCAACTTTGGAAGAAATAGGAGCAACCGGAAAACCCCCTATGACAAGAATCTCAAGTTTGCTAGTTATAAGAGCCGGGAAGGCCATCATGACAAAGCAAAGGAGAAAGAGAAGGATGGTCAAAGAAAAACCCCTCATGGATTGGCCCTACTCTATCTTGAAATGGTTCAAAACGTACTCATGCCTACTTGAGGACCATTCACAAGCTTTTGATCAACTATTTAGAACATTGAGCTCCATGGACAATGGAATTTGTCATTTCAACTTAGTTTGGTAGAGTCCTATCTCAAACCATCATTTGTAATATACTCTTTCTAAGCCTTACATTGTATCATAATGGTAGTTGCATTTTAGATTAGTCACATGTATGCTTCCTTAATTATTGTTAAGGAATTCTTAGATTTAGTTGGGAAATTGAAGATTATTTGGGGTTTATTAGAGAATTGACAACTCTTATTCACCAATCAAGTTTTCTTCTATTATTATTTTCTTTCTATTTGTTCATCCTAAGTTGCTACAATTTCTTTACTCTTTACTTTATCCTTGTTTATTGTTTTACTCTTCCATCATGTTTACACTTGTTATGATGATTGACACCATTGTTAGCATGTTTTCCATGATAATGAATGAGTAATTTCCTAACTAGGGATTAGTGGGAGATTAGGGGAGTTAATCATGGGAAAGATTTATGATTATTGAGTTCTTATGAATGCTTGCGTATTGTATTCTCAACTTATTGCACATGTCATGTTTGATGAATTGCTTGATTGACAACCTAGCATAATTCTCTTATCCTTTTAACAAGACTTATAAGATATAAACCAACTCAAGCCTGTTACACCATGCATATAGTTGATGGGAAGAATTAAGTCGATTGTAGGTATTTTAAAATCGTGACCGACTTGGCTCCAGGACCCAAACCTTCCTTGGACTCATTTATGTTATCTTACCTTGAATAGGGAAAACCAAGTCGACTTGTAGGTGTTGTAAAGTCTTGACCGACTCGGCTCTGAGACCTAAGTTTCCCTAGGAATTGTAAGATATACACTCGATTCCAACAATAATAATTGCTTGCATCTTTATGATTCACTTATGCTATCTCACCATGATTCCATAGTATTGTTAGTCATTTGTTTACATCTTCATTTCTATTTACTTGTCTTGTTTTTCACTTGTTTACATTTCCTTGTTGTATCTTAGAACGCAAATTTAACCCAAACCAATTGTGACACTAGCACAAATTGAGATAGATAGACTTAGAACCCAAAACATACCGTCCCGTGGATCAACCTCGACTTAACCACTATCTAGTTGTTTGTTGAGAATATAAATGTGTTCCTCCATCAAAGAGTAACCAAAGACATAAGCAACCACAATGTTATACTACAACTGGATACAACTCTACTTATGAAACAAATACTAATGATCAATATTATCGTAACCTTAACCATAACATGAACTCTAAACGTGAGGTTATACTAGCCTCGACTATAACTTCAACAAATATTTTTGAGGTTATACCAACTTCAACCATAACCTTGACACGAAACTCAAAGTTATACGAGTTCCAACCATAACCTTGAGCCTTAATCCTAGGGTTACGTTAGTCTCAGCTATAACCTTAACTCGTATCCCAAAGTATAGTAGCTTCAGCTATAACCTTGATTCATATTTCCAAGGTTATACCTCATTCAGCCATAACTTGAGTCATAAGACAAGGTTGTACTAGCTACAGCCATAACTTTAAGTCATATTCTCAAGGTTATACCAACTTCAGCTATAACTCTACGTCCACTCTTGGCCGCATAGTCAAACCGCCTCTAAGGTTTCACTCGTGAACCCTAGTCGTGTACAAGACACCCATAACGACGCATAAACATTATATTGCACGCAAATTAGGCATTAAAACATACACAAACATATGAAACATAATTAGTCATGATAAATAATCTAAAAAGTACCAATTATACAAATCAATCATTAAATCATGTAAATCACATCAATTGGCATAAACAAAATTAAAAGAGAAACAACTAGTTACCTTTTTAGCAATTAACGGTGCGAATTAATGAAAAACTTTCATGAAACACACGACCATCAAATCTTTGTCTCCAACACGTGACATCATCCCAAAATCGACATTAAAGATGCACGAATCCAAAACTCATGCGCTATAAATTATGCATCGCGAATTCTCCCTTAAAAAACACCAACAGAAGACATCTTCTTTATCCATAAAATAAGAAACCCAATTGTAGGTCTAAAGGTCCACACAAATAATCCCCATAAATTTATTTGAAGATGAATATGATGTAGAGGTAAAAGTAAGGGATGTAGAAATATATTTTGTGTATGAGTTTGGAAGTGTTGGAGTTATGCCTCTCCTTTAATGAGAAGATGTTAGAACTTATTCTAACTTATTGGCATAGTAATGAGAGTACATGAAACATATGATGGAATAATGAAATGCAAAGCAACACATGGTGAAGTAATGCAAATGAAGCAACTGATGAAAATACTACACCTAACGCATTTGCTCATTTACTCTTTACAAGCACTAAAAATTCATGAAAAATTCTCCGAAAAATAATCACACACAACAAAATTACAACATAATACTTCTCATTATTATTCCTCTTTATTCTTACTCTCTTTATTTATATCATTGAGGGTGTTAATATCATTTAACCCCCGAGAGTAATTTATTTGGTTATATTCTACAGGCCAATGAGGAAATACTTGTACTCTCATAAATCATTATAGTGAAATATTTGGCTCTCTTGCCAGTGGGTTTTTACCTCAATTTAAAGAGAGTTTTTCCACCTAAAAATCTTGGTATTATTACTATTGTCTTTATCTTATTTCTCTTAAATCATTGGTGAATTTATTCGCTTCCGTACACTGTACCCCGAACAAATTGACACAAGAGCCATATTCTTTTCAACTGAGATTTTTCCATAATATCGACAAAATTTGACATAGAGAAATTTGACGGTAAAATTAGTTTTGCCATTTGGAGAGTTCAAATGCGAGCCGTTTTTATACAAAATGGTTTAAAGAAGGCTTTAAATGGTAAGTCGAAGAAACCATCCATTATGACAGATGAACAATGGCATGAAATGGATGAGAAGGCGTTGTCCGTGATTCATGTTTGTTTACCACGTGAAGTTTTACGTGGGGTCATTAAAGAGACGTACGTGGCTAGCATGTGGACTAAATTGGAATCTCTATACATGACCAAGAGTCTAGCAAATAAGCTTCGACTCTAGGAACGTCTATTCACTCTCTGCATGTTAGAAGGTACTCCTATAAAAAAATACTTAGATGAGTTTAATTCTATCATAACAGATTTGGAGAACCTTGATGTTAAAATCGATGATGAAGATAAAGCTGTCCTACTCATTGTCTCATTACCTCCTTCATTAAAACACTTTAAAGAAATTATTTTATACGGTAATAATATAACATTGTCCTTTGAAGATGTCAAGTCTCACCTCCTATCAAAAGAAAAAATTGATACTGAAATTAATTCTGAATAACAATCGGGTGAAGGCTTGGTTGTTAGAGGAAGAACATTTGAAAAAGGTAGTAGTAGAAAGAGTAAGGCCAGGTCAAAATCAAGAGGTAAAAACTCTAAATTTTGTCGATATTGCAAGAAGAAAGGACACGGAATTTCAAAGTGCAATAACCTGAAAAAGAAGCAAGAAAAAGATAATAAGAGTAAAGGTAAACAACCCGAACACCATGCTGAACCTAGTGTTGTCGAGTCTGAGTCTGATGGGGATGTTATAGTTGCTGCTAATATATAAACAAGGTCTAAAAATGAGTGGATACTTGATTCCGGCTGTACTTTCCACATGACTCCTATTAAAGATTGGTTTACTACTTATAAATCAGTTAACACTGGTCTTGTTTTGATGGGAAACGATGCATAGTGTGAAGTTGTTTGTGAAGGTATAGTAAAAATTAAAACACATGATGGTGTTGCTAGAACCTTGACTAGTGTCAGACATGTCCCTGACTTGAAGCGAAATCTCATTTCCTTAGGCACCCTTGAATGACTTGGGTGCAAGTATTCAGCTGAATATGGAGTTTTAAAAGTGGCAAAAGGTGTTGTTGTATTATTGAAGGCAAATCGATCTGGTAGGTTGTATTTGCTGCAAGGCTCTATTATTACAGGTTCTGTAACAGTCGTCTCATCCGGCGATGACACCAAATTGTGTCATATGAGATTGGGTCACATAAGTGAAAAATTAATGCATGTCCTTAACAAGAAAGGACTACACGGAAAGCATAGTACTGGTAGGGTTTCTACGAACATTGCATTTTTGGCAAGCAGAAAAAAGTTAGATTTTCAAAGGGTATTCATAGAATCAAAGGTACATTAGATTATATTCATTTTGACCTTTGGGGTCCGTCACGAGTTCCTTTAAAAGCAGGTTGTCATTATATGATAACCATTATTGATGATTTTTCCAGAAAGCTTTGGGTTTATTTTCTAAAATACATGAATGAGGCGTTTCCCACATTCAAAGATTTTAAAATCTTGATTGAAAATTATACAGGACAGAACGTAAAGAGACTAAGAACTGATAATGGTCTTGAGTTCTGCTTAAATGAATTCAACGTTTTCTGTAAGAAGGATGGTTTGGCCATACATCATATCCTTCGAGGAACTCCACAACAAAATAGAGTAGTAGAACGTATGAACAGAACAATTATGGAGAGATTTTGTTGTATACTCTTCTATTCTGGCTTGGGAAAAGAATTTTGGGCTGAAGCGGCATCTACAACATGTTGCTTGATAAAACGCTGCCCAAATAGATCTCTTGATTGCAACATTCCAGAAGAAGTTTAGTCAGGTAACCATGTTGATTATTCTAATTTTAGAATATTTGATTGCCCCGCATATTCTCATGCGAACGAGGGAAAATTGGAGCCTCGTGCTAAAAAGTTCATTTTCTTTGGTTATGGCTTAGGGGTTAAAGGTTATCGTTTATATGGTCCCGAGTCTTGAAATACCTTTCATAGCAGAAATGTTACTTTTAATGAAAATTCTATGTTATCTTCTCGAAAAGAAGTTTTCATCCTGGTACAAATGATCAAGAGAATACTAGAGAGAAGGTGGAGTTTGATGTCAAAGTTTTAAAGTCAGAGGAGGATGTCTCTACTTCCTCTACTCCGCCAAATTCCCATGAGCAAACCGAGATCGTCGGACAAAGAAGTCTACAACAACCACGTCAACTACAAAGACGAGGTTTACCAGATCCATGGTCTATGGCTCAAAATCTTCCTGAACAGAGACTAAGAAAATTGAATCCAAGATATGTCGACCAATGCGTTAATGTTGCTTATGCTTTGGCCGCTGCAGAAGAGATGAATGACTGTAATAAGCCTAGAATTTATTCCCACTCCATTTCTGAAATAGTTTTTTCTGAAATGGTTACAGGGATGCAAGAAGAGATTGAGAGTCTTCACAAGAATGAAACTTAGAATATAGTGAATTTAACTAAAGATAAGAGAGCTATTAGTTGTAAGAGGATATTTAAGAGAAAAGAAGGCATCCCTGGTGTTGAAAGTGCAAGATATAAAGCAAGATTCATTGTGTGAGGATTTGATCAATAGGAAGGCACTAATTTCAATGAGGTATTTTCTCCTATTGTTCATCATACCTCAATTCGTGTATTACTTGCTCTAGTTGCTTTGCATGATTTGGAGTTATAGCACATAGATGTAAAAACTACATTTCTTCACGACAATCTCAAAGAAAAAATTTATATGCATCAACCAGAGGGTTTCATAGTTCCGGAAAAGAGGACTTTGTATGTCGTCTAAAAATATCTCTTTATGTTTTGAAGCAATCTCCATGACAATGGTATAAAATATTTGATTCTTTTATGGTAGGATATGGCTACTCAAGGAGTAGTTATGATAATTGTGTTTATTTTCAGAAGATATCTGACAGCTCGTTTATATACTTATTGCTTTATGTTGATGACATGTTAATTGCTGTAAAAGATAAATCGCTTATTTGCAAGCTAAAGGCCCAGTTGAGTAGTGAATTTGATATGAGGGACTTAGGTCCGACAAACAAAATTCTTGGCATAGAGATTAAGAGGGATCGTCGAGCAGGAAAATTAATACTATCACAAAAGAGATACATTCTGAAAATGCTCGAAAGGTTCAATATGCATGAGAGTAAACCTGTCAATACTCCTCTTGCTGCTCACTTTATGTTGTTATCTGAACATTGTCCACAGACGGATCATGACAAAAGACGAATGTCACATGTCCCATATTCAAATGTCTTTGGGAGTCTTATGTCTGCTATGGTGTGCACTCGGCATGATCTGGCTTATGCTGTTAATGCGGTTAGCATATTTATGTACAATCCAGGCAAAGAACATTGGGAAGCCGTTAAATGGATTCTTCGTTATCTGAAGGGTTCTTCCGATATTGGTTTGGTATTTTATAAATAAAGGGCTGATCCTATAGGTGTAGTTGGTTATGGTGACGCTGACTACGGTGACGATTTAGATCGGAGAAGGTCATTTTCAGCTTATATATTTACACTTGGTGGCTCTTCTATTAGGTTGTATTCTTCATTACAAACCATTGCGGAATTATCAACAACTGAAGCAGAATATATTGTTGCAACTGAAGGTATGAAAGAGGGGATATGGCTTCAAGGCTTGGTGAGCGAACTTGGTTTGAAACAAAATATTCTTGTAGTATTTTGTGGTAGTCAAAGTGCAGTCCACTTGACTAGAAATAGCAAGCACCACTCAAAAACCAAGAACATTGATATCAAGTGCCATTTTATCAGAGATATTGTTGAGCCAGGAAATTTAAAAGTCGAAAAGGTTCATATAACTAAGAATCTTGCAGATATATTAACCAAACCACTCACATCGGCTAAGTTTGACCATATCTTGGACTTTGCTGGTATTATTCGCACTTAACAAGGCTTCATTGGCGAGAGAGAGAGATTATTTAAATGGGAAAAGGTGAGTCAAGGTGGAGATTGTTGTAGTTATGCCTCTCCTTTAATAAGAAGATGTTAGAACTTATTCTAACTTATTGACAAAGTAATGAGAGTACATGAAACATATGGTGGAGTAATGAAATGCAAATCAACGCATGGTGAAGTAATGCAAATGAAGCAACTGATGGAAATACTACACCTAACACTTTTTCTCATTTACTCCTACAAGCATTATAAATTCATGTGCAACTCTCCGCAAAATAATCACTGATGTAACCATAATTAGAGCATATTTAGCCCCCGAATTAGCCTTGTTCCCATGCTTTTAGTGCATATTTGGGTCATTTATTGTCTTTAGTTCTTTGTTTTGCATATTCTTTGAGGTTTTGTGTCCTTGGTAGGAAAGGAGTGCAAACCTTGCATTTTCATGGCAAAATGAAGCTAAATTGATTAAATTCAATGACCAAGCATCAAGGAGAGACAAGATTAGAAGGCCTTTGTACATATTATAGTAGATGGGCAATGATGAGAAAAGATCCTTGCATCCCCAAGGAAATCCCCAAGGATTTTATGAAGAAAAGGGAAGAAAAGAAGAAGAAACAAGTCTGAACAGCAATCCGTGCGGATTGTCCTGAAGACCCCCGTCCCCAGCACCACAATCCGTGTGTCTTCCATACAAGACGCCCGGGCAGCAGCACCCAGAAGACGTCCGTCTTCTCCCAAAGACGCCCGGGCAGAGACTCACGAATCAGGCCGTCCCGAGCCTAAGACGCAGGGATTCCAAGACAGCGCAATTTCGTTTCTTCAAGCTTCAAGAAAGATGCCCATCCTTCAGAAAATACCGGCGTTTCCTTAAGTAGGGACTTAATCGTTATTTAAGCCCTTAGTTAACCCTAATGCATCCACCTAATTTCCACTATAAATACCCCATTAGTCTAATTGGAATAGCCTGTTCTTCTTATCAATCCTTAGAGTAGTTAATATCAATCAAATCTCTCTTTAGTTTTTTAATCAACAATTAATCAAGTTTTAATACAAGTTTTATTTCCTTAATCTCTCTTTTGTTCATCCTTTATTTTGGGTAATTGAAGATTATTTTGGTTATTATTGGGAGATTGACAACCTCTCAATCAAGCATCAAGTACTTCTTTTATTCTTTGCTTTATTATTGGAATCATTAGTAGGTATAATCCTCTTAATCCCTTTTTAATTATTGTTAATTACTTTCATTTATTCATCATGTTTTACTTTGTTGGTATGATTGACAACCTTGCTAGCATGATCAACATGATAATGAGTGAGTAGTCACCTAGCTAGGGTTAATGGGTAATTAGGGGAAACCAACATGGGGAATGATTCATGCTTAAATTAATATGCTTTCATGGTTTATTTGCTTGCTTGTTTTGATCTCAACTCATGCACATATTATGTTTGATGAAATGCAAGCCTATGAATCCTTGCATTTTTTACCCATCACCTATCTTTTCAATGAGACTTGTAAGACATAAACCAACTCGAGTCTCATTAGACCATGCATGTTGTTGAGTAGGAAAGACTAAGTCGACTTGTAGGTGTTGTACATGTTGGAGCTGGTGTCCTCCACAAATTAGTGTGATAACATTTGTAAATCTCTTACAGGTTCACAAGGGTATACTTCGTATATTTAATCAGTTGATTAACGTTTACCTAATAACGGTTGGCTTGCTAGAAAGTTTGACGTTATTATCATACAGACGGCGGTGATCAATTGGTCCCTAAAGGTCACACCTATAGGATGTATTTGAGAAATGTGGTTATAGAAATATAATTACATTGATGCCCAAAATGACTAAAAAGTTAGTCAATGTGTTGATGTGATAATTATTTAGTGAAAATTAAATAATATTAAGTTGAGACGAATTAACTGTAAATTCGTAAATTAAATATAATAAGTTATATTTAATTAAATATATATAAGGTTAGTTTGGACGAATTAATCTGTTAATTCGTAGTTAAATATAATCAGTTGTATTTAATATCAACAAGTTGAATGTGTCATAGTGGTAATAGTGAGGGTACACAAGCCAAGAGGTCATGGGTTTGATCCTCACTAGATGACAATTTAACACACTTTATATATTTTTGGAAAGACCAAAATAAGGAAAATACACTCCTTATTTTCGATCTGTTTGGCCGAAAATTAGGAGATTATTTTTTTCCTAATTGATTTCGGATTTCGGTCTATATAAAAAGAAAGGTAGGGAATTATTTCTGACCTAATTCTTTTTCTGACCTTGCCTCCTCTTTCTCATCACAAAACACAAAGACAATAAAATTTTACAGAAAATTTTAGATTGATTTCTAGCATAATCAAAAGGTATATCTCAGATCGTCTTGGGTGCAACTAATAGGCGAATATCAATTTTGATATTGTTCTTAGGCCATATTTGCTAGGACTGGAGGTTAATTCTAAATCTTTTTACTTATGTTTATGTATTTTATTTTATGACCTTAGATCATCTTTATTAAATCGTTATAATCCTTCTAAATTAAGGGGAAGTATACAGATTATTTGCCACAAGTGGTATCAGAGCACTAGGCCACGATTTTAATTTTGATGATTTTCATAAAATTGTATGTAAACTAATAACCTAATCTTCGAGTATATAAATTAGGGTTCTTTTTTCTTTTCGGTAAAAATTTTTTTTTGGCCGAGATATTTTTTTACAACCTGTTTTTTTTTTGCTTTGTTTTTTCTTTTGTTTGATGATTTATATCCAATTTCTTTTGATCATATCTTTGTTTTAATCGGTTAAAATTATCATATGAAGAATTGGCGAATTTTGATTTAATGCAGATTAAGTTAGAATAGATATAGTATCATCATGTCATTGATACAAGAACTTGTTTTTGCTATATAGTTTTAGCATAAAAGATTAATCATGCTTGTTAATCCATTTGCTAAACCATGTTCTTTTAGCAACTGTAAACTTTGTTCTTCATCAATCTTGTTTTAGGGCTTATTGCCGCAAAAGGGAATTTTTTTGACAGCTAAATAAATTTTAGGGTTTGCCGTTGAAAAAAAAAAACGTTTTTAGGAATTTTTTTGATTTACCGAATCAGAAAAGGAAAAGGAAAGTTTTTTTTCCTTCTTTTGCCGCATAAAAAAAAAGGAAGGGAAAGGTTTTGTTTTTTTTTTATTGCCGGATAAGTAAAAAAAAACAAAAAAAAAATTTTTTTGGCTGTTTTCTTTTTCAGCCGAGATCTGGAATTTTAATAAAAAAAAAATAATTTTTTTCCTTTTATTTGGTTATGCCGAAACCAAACAAGAAAAAAAGAGAAGTTATTTTATTTGGCCAATTAGTTATTGTGAATCGGTTCACAATTTAATGATACCGAATTATTTTAAAGCAGTTTAAAATTTTGACGGATAGAATTCATATTACAAGTTTAATATGGATTGAGTATGAATTAATGTGATTAAATTGCGGAATTGTCACTTAATTTAATTTAAATAGGTGGTTTGGATAAATTAATCAACATAATTAATGTATTGTATTATGTATGTTTAATTTATTTTAGTTGATGCTTTTATTTTTGTTAAATGAATCGAATGAATGAATTTTATTTACGTATTTAATTTTTGCAATCGGTTGTAATTTGTAATACTTAGTGTGGCCTTAGTCAATCATGTTTTCGTAATGAAGGAAACATGATTTTTATGTAATTATGAGATCTCGAATCTCCTTTATTTTAGTTTTGGGTTTTGAAATTAGAATGTAATTAATAGGTCAATTATGTAATTTTAATTATTGTAATTTCAAAGAAGACTAAAGATGAAGATTCAAGCTCACTCCCGCTACATGGATCAAGATGGAACATCAAGACAAGCTTCTCGGGTCCAAGGATGGATTCCAAACTTGTATTTATTGTTCATTTTGATAGGATAGGCCACACTAGGACTTTTACTGTTTTTTTTACGTTTTTCATTTTATTGCTTTTAATTCACATGCTAGTAATTGCATCATATTCCGCCTAAAACCAAACCACCTACTACTAAAATGCATGAAAATTGACTCATATAGGTTGTATGTTAGTTTTCATGGACATGCGATGTCACATCTTTAAGCCATCACCTTAGTTTAAATCATTCTCGCATGCTAGATTATAGTTCACTTAAAATGAATTAAAAAGTTGATGGGATCTTCCTCTAAAACGGAAATTGAGATTAGTCTTTATAAGGGCAAACATCTATGAATCCCTTCTTCGTCGGTAGGCCTAATATGACCCCTTCTACTTTGGGTAAGTAGTTGTGTTGACTTAGTTTACCTCAACATCATAGTCCGAAGAGTTTCTCGTGATTATGATGGACTATAGATAGAATTTACAGAAATTTATCGACCAAGAATTCTAACGGTAGAATTAGCTAAAAGGTTAGCTTATCAATTTACAGAGAATTGAGTCTTGGGGTCATTTATAATATTCTTGAGGGAGGTCAATTGTATAAATGTTTTTGAGTCTTCGCGTTATGACATTAGTTCATTAGACTTAAAATAAAAATGATGCATGCTTATTATTTTATTCTTCTTTCGCAGTGTAGAACACGCTTATTATCAATAATACTGTTACAACAAATGGCTGGAAATAACGCAATCCCAATGCCTAGTGCCACACTAGATCGTTCGTCCTGGCTTAAAATGTTCATGGACCAAATGAATCAGTCCACTCGATCAAGAATGATGGGTCCAATTTTGGGACCGGGAGGCGGCACTACGGAATGCGCCATCACGACGACGTAAGCTCGGGTATTTAATTGAGCCAATACCGGTCAACCCAGGCCCAAATGCAGGAGTCAACGAGTCAATCGCTTATAGTGATTTCGTTATGGAAGCGGGTGCGATAAAGAACGTACTCATCTTTGCAATGGAAACCAATTTGCAGAGACGCTTCATTGCCCAAGGTGCAAACAAGATTTTCACCACGCTCACTAACGAGTTCTCAAAGGCACCGAGAATCGTTACATATGAGCATACCTGTCGCTTCTTTGATGCGAAACTCCAGAAGGGCCAACCGGTTAGCCCACACATTCTTCACATGATTGAGAATGTCGAGAAACTGGAGTCACTGAATTGTAGAATCAGTGAGAGCATTGTCATTGACCGAATGCTTCATTCTCTTTACGATGGTTTTGCCCTTTTCAGGGCGAACTACTACATGAATGACTTGAAAAAGAGTCCTCATGAGCTACACTCCCTTCTCCTACAGACCGAGAAGGATATGAAATTGAGTGGGAGCATGAAGCAGGATGTTCTCACGATTCACAACAAAGGTAAAGGTAAGGGCAAGGCTCATGGCGACCTAGCTGTAGGTAAGCCAAAGTTTAAGAAGCCAGGAAACGGTAAGAGTGCGCCTGGTGAGACTAGTGGCTCACAGGGCAAGACAAAGAGCAAGGGCTGTGACATAGAGTGCCACCATTGTCACAAGACTGGACATTGGAGGAGGAACAGTCCCGTCTACCGTGAGGACATTAAGGTAGGCCGCGTGGTTCCTGTTGGTATGTCATCTTATATTCATATGATTGAGATTAACCATGCAAGTTTCGGAACTTGGATACTAGATACTGGTTGTGGTTCTCATCTGTGTAATCATGTAATACCCCGTATTTTTTATATAATAAATTAAACGGATATTATTGAATTAAACGGATATTATTGAATTAAACGGATATTATTAAATGGATATTATTATATATTAATTATTATACATTTTATATTACCAATTAAGTCGGGTAATTTGTCGAGTCGATAATTATGATAAGTTATTTTAATTAACTCGCGTTGTATCGATATAAGTTAATTGTGACGGGTTTATAAGAATTCGAAAGGTGAGCTAAACAATTAAACATTGACCCATTTGAGCTGGCCCAATACACGTCCAGCCCATTTAACCCTAAACCCTAATAAGTACCCTAAACCTAATAGTAACCTACCCTAATCAGCCTCCCTCAACCCGCCTCCCTCATTCACGCCTCCCTCCTTTCCTCAACTGAGATCTCAGCCATTCACGCATAGAGAGAGAGAGAGAGTAGCCATGGTTGTTGACGGCATAGCAAGGAGCAGCTAGGGGTGTTTGGCGACGTTCTTAGGCGGTTCTGGTGGCGGTAATGGTGGCAGAAAAGGTAAGAACTCAACCCCACCTCCTCTGTTTTCACTTTTCTTACACGGGTTTTGGGTGTTGTTTCGAGGCTTAAGGAGGTGTTGATGGTGGTCATTAGTAAGGTGAGGGAGTAGTGTGGTAAGGGTCGTGTGTAGTGGTGGTTTCTGAGGTGGTTATAGGTGGTGTTGGTGGTCGTGAAAGGCGGCGATAGGGGAGCGAACACGGGTTTAAGCGAGGGGATTCTCGGGCGGTTTATGTGGTTAGGTTGGGGTGGCACCACCGTGGACTCGGGGAGGTCGAAACAGGTGGTGCCATGTCGTCTGGTTCGTGGGTTGGCGGTGAGTAGGCGGGTGGTGGTTTGGCGGTGTTAAGTGACGATGATGCGGTGGTTGTAGGTGGGGAAACAAAGGGGTGTTTGGTGAGGTTCGGCGGTGAACCAGGCCAAATGACGGCCCTGGTTCAACTCGCCGGCGGGAGTCGACCAGCAGGGGCTGGGTTGTTGGTGGCTGGGTCAATGTGGGTACCACGGCTGGTGGTTGTCGGGGTGGCTCCGGTGGTGTTTGAAGGGTGTGGATGAGAGTGAAGTACGGGTTGTTTGTTGAGTGTTTGATACGGTTTTAATTAGTTTATCGATTTGATTTAATTCCGAGTTATCTAAAATAAAATAATAATTAATAATAGTAAAATAATTAGAGATGGACTTTGAGTCGGGACTGGTTAAAGTAGAAAGTTACTATATCGGGAAAGTTCTATTTTGGGAGATTTCTATATTTAGTAGTTAGTAATTATAAATATCATAATTGTTTTAGGTGACGGATTCGTGAAGGATCGATAATCAAATTCATTGCTTTACTTTCTGGACTGCTTAACTGCTTAATTGGAATTGCTGGCACTTGAGGTAGGGAAATACACTTACTCTATTAACGTTGTTGAATTGTGTTGACTGGATTCCTGGTTGTTGATTTACGTTATCATTTATATTCGGAAAGGTGATTGACTGATTTGATCGTATTGAGTATGATATCACAACATCGGGTAACTGGCATGACTTTATGATTTATCGATTCGATGATTTATATACATATTGCATTGCATTAATTATCTTGTTGAGCATTTCATATGTATTGGAGTTGGAGGAGGATGTGGTGGTGACGATGTTGAGATACGATGTGATGTTGTGATAAGGCCCAGGCGGGTTCTCGGACTTGCCCTGGTGTCCTCAAACATTGAGTGCGGATCGACTTCGGTCGATATTTATAGTCTACCGGGGATCGGTATGGTCAGGCGTTCGGGGTATGAGATGTGTGTGATGAGTCGAGATGGAGATGGAGGTGACGGAGTATCATGCATATCATATTTTATTGTTTTATTGTTTTCCCTACTCAACCTCGTGGTTGACCCTGTGTATTCGTGAACACCTGTGATGAACCGTTTTATGGGGAGCAGACTTGACAGGTTTAAGAGATAGGACGGGAGCTTGATGGGCGTGAGACACTGGATCAGACGACCTAGTAGCTAGATCATCATCTAGAAGACTTCACTTTTATTTACGTCAGTTCTTGTAATTTAATTTGAAAAGAGAATTTGTAATAATTAAGTTAAAATATTATATAAATTGCCTCGGAGTTTAATTTGTTATTCACTACCTCGGGAAACCGAGATGGTAACAGTCCGTTTTATGAGGGAATGTCTTGACGAGGACTTCTTTTATAAACCGGGGTGTTACAAAGTGGTATCAGAGCGAACGATCCTCAGGCCTAAACCAATGAGCCCAATGAACATAGGATGTGTCTAAATAAAATGAACCCCGGGATAGAACTGTTAGGAGCACGCTACGGTAAGGTATGAGTTAGGGGCCCCCTCACACCGAACCAGTGGTCCTCTCAGTTGAACCGGAAACCTCGAGTGTATATGAGAGAAAGGGTAGAAAAGTTGCCTAAGGTTGAACCTGAAATTCGTATATCGTTGCCAAAGTGTTAACTGATTGATATATTGATTATCGCATAAAAGAGCTGATGTATATTTTGAGACCCATATATTCTAACCATTCTGCAGGACAACGCTACGGTAAGTATTTTGTTTGAATGATGTGTTGATAATACTACTATGACTAAGTAATATGCGGTTATGTGATCCCAAAGCCATGCTAGTATAGTCTTGTGATAGTAATTAGAAACACTACCGAATTGCATGTTTATAGCCATAACAATCGTGATTTAGGTATACGGAGTAGATCGAGATACGAAGGGATTCTATGGGTAGATGTTACGAATTGTATAGTGTGAGATTTAATTTAGGATGGATTAGTATCGATAGTATAGTTGTAAGAATTGGGACATAGAAAATGAATGACATACTGTTGAAACTCGTTTAGTTGATGTTACTCTTTAACTGACGTTACTGCCATTTCTTTTCTGTTCATTACCTAGGGATAAAAAAAAAAAATTTTATGAGAGGTAGCCTCGTCATTTGGTGTTTATTTGGTGTCGGTTTCATGCTTAGATGATAAACGGATTAGGAGTAATAAATACTTTAGTGAGCTATGGTTAGGAAGTTCCTGTGCAGTGATGTTTGACCAACGATTTTGTAAAAAAATCCTCATTTAAATCGTATTCATAATTTTTTTACATAATTCCAACTCCATCGATCAAAAGATTCGCATATGTTTTCAAATTAATAAGCCACGAAAAATCTTGATGTTTCAATATTAAATGATAAATTTTACAAACTGACCCAAGTTTTGGACCAATTGTTGTCACATGTTTGTTTAGACCAACTAAGTTGTAAAATTCTTTAAAAATGGAATTCTTGTGCTTTAAACCTAATTCTATTTTCCTGTGTTTTGAACTCACCGTGTTTTATAAAAGTAATATGAAACAAGTTTTAATCGAACAATTATTTATTCGTGATTTTTGGAAGTTACAACGTGAATCAAAACATTTAAAATGTGCGTCTATGTCGAATTTCAATACGATTGTTTGATTAATTCATGAGTCTTAGTAATGTGAATTTATAATGTTTTATATGACGGCAGTAGCACGCATGTTCAGTAGTTATATATCTTAACAAGTGATAAAATTAAAACTTAGTTGATAACATTGTTGGCATGATAGTATGAGTAAAATTGAATAATCTTACTTAAATTGATTTCTAATCAAGGGTGAAATATGTTATACGAGTCCAGTTGTTTGCATATTTTATATACATTTGGCATGTTGTAATATTTTATATCATATTTGCATAGTGGTCGGATATATATGAATAATAAAACTATATTGTCGTACCTAAGTAAAATTGATGGCGTTAAAAGCTAAGGTGATTGTTCTAATATACTCGCATGAATGATTATAATAATTATGTTTAAATGTTTACACATGGATGGTAGTAATGATCGTGTCTAAATGTCCACCCATATAGGATGTCATCTGAGTTTAAAGACTTTCAGGTGAGTCGGTGTGCCTATAGTATATTTATTACTTACATTGCATTAAATTATTTCAGTTAAACCTAAAACCTATAACATGAAAATAAACAGTGTTGTTGATTCTTAGTGGATATGTTCAACATTGTATCGTCATAAAATACTAAAGGGATTCTTGCAATTGTAGGAGCATGATGTAAAGGAAACTGTTAGATATAATACGACATTTAGCATATCTATATTCTCGAGTCATCACTATCAATTATATTCTAATAAGGATTGTTTATGATAACTATGTTGGCAATATTATAATGGGATAACCCTTTTATGATTCACATGATACACGTTGGTTTAAATGATAGTTGTTATAGTTACGTTTAATTGAGCCGTGAAAATAACTGAGTAAAGAAGTGCAACTAAAATCCTGATGATTGAAGTAATAGTCGCTCATTAGTAAAGATAGGACTGAAATGAATAAGATGAACCTGTAAATTACGATATTTGAGTCGACACCTAAGCTTGATTTGTTTAAAGGAATTGAATTAAATTAAGTTTATCTGATTTTGAGTTTCGTAGTAAGCTGTAAATGGATTATATGACGGCCCTGTTATAAGATTATGTTAAGAAAATTATTCACCATCCAGTAGGAAAGTAAAAGTTTTGAAATTGAAGTTAAATTTTGTCGTGTGAGTATAAATTCAGAATGAGATTTCCAGCCAGTGCCTGGTTGCATGGTTCATAATTTTGCTAGTCGGGGGGAATGAAACTAGAACGGAGTCACAAGTAGTGAGTTAATTTAGTCATGTGATTTGTTCATGTAGCTAATTGGTGGGTTGTGGTTAGTTACGAATGTCATAACGGGAAATGAATGTGGTGATTTAAAGGAGTTACGTGTTAACATGGTATGTTGATATTAGCATAACATGTAATGAATATTGTAAAATTGGTATAGTTAAATACATCTAATCTTTTATGTCATTGTGATGGGTACAGTCTAAATATAATTACACCAAGAACGAAATTTTATGTATGATAGTCTTGCATGTTAACTTTCCAATATCGCTGTTTAATCGCTTGTTTGACTCGACCAATAAGTTTGAAAAATTTGCCAATCAAAGTGCTTTCGTCATTCATGAATAAATACCAAACCCTTTTGTTGTGAGGATTAAAATATTTCTAGGATGATAAGTATTGCGAAACTGGTTGTCTTCATTTTATCGGTGATTCTGTGTCTTGACCTAAATCTGTACAATTAAGTAAAGGAAAGTCAGATTGTACCTATTAGGTTATAAATTTTCATAAATCGAGTTATCAAAGTGTTGACCCTAATTCTTCCTTTATGTTGATTGATCCCCTATGTTTCTAAAGTAGGAGATTACAACGATTGGTAAAATGGATAATTACTAATGATTTTACTGGTAACGGTAGCTTCCTTTAGAGAGTTTGAATATTGATTGTCCTTGGTAAGGATTAGCTAACTTGAGCGTGAGTTAGGAATCTTTTATCCTCTTTCAGTTGATTAGCAGTAATTTGAGAACTTTTGTCATAATAATGAAGGTTACGAGGACGTAACCATGTTTTTAGTTGGGTAGGATTGTAAAATCTTGATGCTTAATTTGCACTTGTTTGTAAGTTATAGTTGACCAAGTTGACGTTTAGTTGTGGGGTACCTATACAAATGAGTCCTATATGTTTTGTTCCTACTTCTGTTAGTTGGTTGATGTGTAAAAAGGAGAGTGTGATTAAACTACTCATATTGAGTTATGAGTTGCGGGGCCTTTGTGCCGAGTTACATTTGCGGTCCAATGAGACCATGGTGATTGAGTTATTTGAGTTTGAGATCGGAATTTAGATGAAAGATGATGGTGTTCTCAGATGATTATATAGTGTTATACATTTGTGTTCGCAGGTAGTTATTAGTTGTAGTTAATTGGATTAAGAAAAAGATGAGTTAAACTTCGGGACGAAGTTTATTTTTAGGAGGGCAGAATGTAACATTCCGTGTTTGTCAAGTTTAATTGATGAGTCAAGTGGGTGTTAACCGTGTTAGAAATTCGTGACATCCGTAAGTACGATATGCAATACCTTTCTGTTGTTTGAGTATGGGAGCGAACTTCGGGACGAAGTTCATTTTAAGGGGGGAAGACTGTAATACCCCTTATTTTTTATATAATAAATTAAACGGATATTATTGAATTAAACGGATATTATTGAATTAAACGGATATTATTAAACGGATATTATTATATATTAATTATTATACATTTTATATTACCAATTAAGTCGGGTAATTTGTCGAGTCGATAATTATGATAAGTTATTTTAATTAACTCGCGTTGTATTGATATAAGTTAATTGTGACGGGTTTATAAGAATTCGAAAGGTGAGCTAAACAATTAAACATTGACCCATTTGAGCTGGCCCAATACACGTCCAGCCCATTTAACCCTAAACCCTAATAAGTACCCTAAACCTAATAGTAACCTACCCTAATCAGCCTCCCTCAACCCGCCTCCCTCATTCACGCCTCCCTCCTTTCCTCAACTGAGATCTCAGCCATTCACGCATAGAGAGAGAGAGAGAGAGAGAGTAGCCATGGTTGTTGACGGCATAGCAAGGAGCAGCTAGGGGTATTTGGCGACGTTCTTAGGCGGTTCTGGTGGCGGTAATGGTGGCAGAAAAGGTAAGAACTCAACCCCACCTCCTCTGTTTTCACTTTTCTATCAGGTTTTGGGTGTTGTTTCGAGGCTTAAGGAGGTGTTGATGGTGGCTGTTAGTAAGGTGAGGGAGTAGTGTGGTAAGGGTCGTGTGTAGTGGTGGTTTCTGAGGTGGTTATAGGTGGTGTTGGTGGTCGTGAAAGGCGGCAGCGATAGGGGAGCGAAACACGGGTTTAAGCGAGGGATTCTCAGGCGGTTTATGTGGTTAGGTTGGGGGTGGCACCACTGTGGACTCGGGGGAGGTCGAAACAGTGGTGCCATGTCGTCTGGGTTCGTGGGTTGGCGGTGAGTAGGCAAGTGGTGGTTTGGCAGGTGTTAAGTGACAGATGCGGTGGTTGTAGGTGGGGAAACAGTGGGCGTTTGGTGAGGTTCGGCGGTGAACCAGGCCAAATGACGGCCCCCGTTCAACTCGCCGCGCATGGAGTCGACAGGGCTGGGTTGTTGTTGGTGGTGGGTCAATGTGGGTACCACGGCTGGTAGTTGTCGGGGTGGCTCCGGTGGTGTTTGAAGGGTGTGGATGAGAGTGAAGTACGGGTTGTTTGTTGAGTGTTTGATACGGTTTTAATTAGTTTATCGATTTGATTTAATTAGAGTTATCTAAAATAAAATAATAATTAATAATAGTAAAATAATTAGAGATGGACTTTCACGGATCGTTAAAGTAGAAAGTTACTATATCGGGAAAGTTCTATTTTGGGAGATTTCTATATTTAGTAGTTAGTAATTATAAATATCATAATTGTTTTAGGTGACGGATTCGTGAAGGATCGATAATCAAATTCATTGCTTTACTTTCTGGACTGCTTAACTGCTTAATTGGAATTGCTGGCACTTGAGGTAGGGAAATACACTTACTCTATTAACGTTGTTGAATTGTGTTGACTGGATTCCTGGTTGTTGATTTACGTTATCATTTATATTCGGAAAGGTGATTGACTGATTTGATCGTATTGAGTATGATATCACAACATCGGGTAACGGCATGACTTTATGATTTATCATTTCGATGATTTATATACATATTGCATTGCATTAATTACTGTTGAGCATTTCATATGTATTGGAGTTGGAGGAGGATGTGGTGGTGACGATGTTGAGATACGATGTGATGTTGTGATAAGGCCCAGGCGGGTTCTGCAGGACTTGCCCTGGTGTCCTCAGCTGTTGAGCTGGCAGATCGACTTCGGTCGATATTTATAGTCTACCGGGGATCGGTATGGCTGGGCGTTCCGGGGTATGAGATGTGTGTGATGAGTCGAGATGGAGATGGAGGTGACGGAGTATCATGCATATCATATTTTATTGTTTTATTGTTTTCCCTACTCAACCTCGTGGTTGACCCTGTGTATTCGTGAACACCTGTGATGAACCGTTTTATGGGGAGCAGACTTGACAGGTTTAAGAGATAGGACGGGAGCTTGATGGGCGTGAGACACTGGATCAGACGACCTAGTAGCTAGATCATCATCTAGAAGACTTCACTTTTATTTACGTCAGTTCTTGTAATTTAATTTGAAAAGAGAATTTGTAATAATTAAGTTAAAATATTATATAAATTGCCTCGGAGTTTAATTTGTTATTCACTACCTCGGGAAACCGAGATGGTAACAGTCCGTTTTATGAGGGAATGTCTTGACGAGGACTTCTTTTATAAACCGGGGTGTTACAAATCATTTGCAGGGCCTAAAGAACATCATACCTCTCGAAAAAGGTGATGTGGACCTGCGAGTCGGGAATGGAGCACGAGTTGCTGCTGCCTCGAAGGGAACATATGTAATCCAACTCCCTAGTGGTTTTGAGTTATCTTTAAATAACTGTTACTATGTACCCAGTTTATCTAAGAATATTATTTCTGTTTCCGTACTTGTTAAAGACGGTTTTACATTTTCAATAAAGGATAATAGTTGTATTTTCTCTTTTAATGAAATGATTTATGGCAAAGCAGTTTCCATGAATGGAATTTATATCTTAGATCAAACCACGGAAGTATTACACATGAATAATAAGAAATTAAAGGTTGGTGACAAAGATCAAACTTATCTATGGCATTGTCGAATGGGACACATAAATGAGAAACGCGTAAAGAAACTCGTCGATAATGGGACTATTCCCTCATTCGGATTTTCTGCATATGGCACGTGTGAATCATGTCTCATTGGTAAGATGACTCGAATTTCCTTCAAAGGTGTTGGAATGCGCGCTAGTGACCTATTAGGACTCATACATACGGACGTATGTGGACCTATGTCAATTACCGCTAGAGATGGCTATAGATATTTTATCACTTTCACGGACGATTTGAGTAGATACAGATATGTCTACTTAATGAAGCATAAAAGTGAGTCCTTTGAGAAATTCAAGGAATACCAGAATAGGGTACAGAACCAACTGGGTAGAAAGATTAAAGCACTCCGTTCAGATCGGGGTGGCGAATATCTTTCAAATGAGTTTGATCAACACCGAAAGACTCGTGGAATCGCTCTACAATTAACTCCACCTGGAACACCTCAATTAAATGGTGTGTCCGAACGGAGAAATCGAACCTTACTTGATATGGTTCGATCCATGATGAGTCACACCGTAGTGCCTGATTCATTATGGGGTTATGCTCTTTTGTCAGCTGCTCTTATACTTAACCGAAGTCCGTCTAAAGTTGTCGACAAGACTCCATATGAAATGTGGAAGGGAACGGTACCTAACATGTCCTTTATTCGGGTTTGGGGCTGCGAGGCTTATGTCAAGTGGAGACACGAGGATAAGCTCGGCCCGCGATCGGTCAAGACATACTTTATAGGTTATCCAAAAGGAACATTTGGTCATTACTTCTATTCGCCTACCGAACATCGAGTATTTGTTGCGGCTAGTGCGACGTTCTTAGAGAAAGAATTTCTCGAGAACAAGTCGAGTAATAGAACCTTCGAGCTGTCGGAGATTTCAGAACCAACAACCGAGGAATAGATGGAGGAAGCTGTACCTCCAACTGATGATACGGTTAATATTCCCGAGGAACCTAGGAGGTCGGGTAGAGACTCTCAGCCTCCGGACAGATACATTGGTATATATGGTCGTGGAGAATGACGTTTTACTTCTAGAAAGTAATGAATCCGCAACCTATAAAGGTGTTATGGCCTGTTCCGACTCAAAGCTATGGCTTGAAGCCATGCAATCCGAGATGGACTCCATGTATGAGAATAACGTATGGGATCTAGTTGATTGGCCTAATAAGGTAAAACCTCTACAGTGCAAATGGCTTTACAAAATAAAGCGTTCTGTAGACGCGCAACCAGATATCTATAAGGCACGACTTGTGGCAAAAGGTTTCACTCAAGTGCAAGGATTGCATTATGATGAGATTTTTGCACCTGTAGTCATGCTACGTTCCATTCGGATAATCTTAGCGATTGCCGCATTTCATGATTATGAGATTTGGCAAATGGATGTGAAAACCGCCTTCTTAAACGGTTATTTAGAGGAAGAGTTGTACATGGTGCAACCCGAAGGTTTCATAGATCCTAAACATCCTAAGAAAGAATGCAAGCTTAAGCGTTCCATTTTTGGACTTAAGCAAGCTTCTCGGAGTTGGAATCATCGTTTCGACCAAGTGATAAAAGAGTATGGTTTCAGTCGATCGGTCGAAGAACCATGCTTATATATCAAGTCGAGTGGGAGCAACATTGTATTCTTGATATTGTATGTCGCTGACATACTCCTGATTGGTAATGACATTCCTCTCCTATCTTCGGTTAAAGAATGGTTGAAGAACCATTTCCAGATGAAAGATCTGGGTGAGGCACAACGTATTTTGGGAATCCGTATCTACCGAGATAGATCACGACGGACGTTATCACTTAGTCAGGAATCTTATCTAGATAAGGTTCTTGAAAGGTTCAGCATGACCAACTCCAAGAAGGGGAACCTTCCTATGATGACTGGGATGCAGTTGAGCAAGTCTCAGTCACCCACGACGCCTGAAGGTATTGAGCGCATGAGTCGTGTTCCTTATGCTTCTGCAATAGGATTGATCATGTATGCCATGATATGCACACGTCCAGACGTGGCATATGCATTGAGTATGACGAGTCGGTACCAAAAGACTCCAGGTGAGACACACTAGATAGCAGTCAAAAATATCCTCAAGTACCTACGGAGGACTAAGGATTGGGTACTGACTTATGGAGGCGATACTAAGCTATGCGCAACCGGTTACGCAGATGCTAGCTTCCAAACGGATCGAGATGATTCAAAATCTCAGTCCGGGTTCGTCTTCACTCTTAATGGTGCTGCGGTCAGCTGGAAGAGTTCCAAACAGAGTGTTGTAGCAGATTCTACTACTGAATCTGAGTACTATGCCGCTTCGGAGGCAGCAAAGGAAGCGATATGGATGCGTCAATTCTTACAAGGGCTTTCGGTAGTTCCTAGTTCGAATGACCCGATCACCATCTATTGTGACAATAGAGGTGCCATCTTCCAGGCTAAGGAGCCAAAGTCTAGCAACAAATCTAGACATGTACTTCGGAAGGCTCACCTGATCCGTGATTACGTGGAGCAAGAAGAAATAGTGATTGACAAGATTGCGACGGATGATAACATCGCAGATCCTCTCACCAAACCGTTGAATTATGATAAGCATGTAGGGCATGTTAATTCCATGGGAATTAAACATGTTCCTAAGTTGTAGTATTTGATTATGGATTTGATACATTATCTTTTTCATATATTATTTACAACTTCATCGTATTATATATAATATTTTGTTTTTCATGTGGATTGTACTGACAACATTGAACGCCACAAAGTGAACTGAGTTACATTATATTTGTTTAGGTCCATAATCGCCAATGTGAGCTGATAACTCCGGCTATTATATTGTGCAGTCGATTGATGGTGGGTTCAACGAGCCATAAGTTAAACGGTTGACTAATCGATCACAGATACGAGATTATGACGATACCTCGTAGGACAATTTTTTTTTGTGACAAAGTAATGGAGTCCTAAATGTTTTATAACATTCTGTGCCAGGTTGTGGATAGGACATCTATTGTGTACCTAGAGTCGATTCTTTTGACTATCAACTGTCTCTTGAGATTAAGGCAGTCTTTGGGTGACTTTGGTTTCTTTCTCACGATCTCACCGTGAATCGGGGCTAAGTAGATTTTTTCTGGGTCATTTCATACTGTGCTAACATCTGCAAGATTTGAGTTGAGGAAAATATCCATCCCTTATCAGGTATAGTTATTTCTCAGGGCCACTCGAGGAGTTGTAACTGAAATGCATGGCCATGCTCGAATGTTGATTCGTTTATCAGTTAAGTTACTCTCTAGTCGGGAAAACCACTCTTGATACTGATCGCTTGTAAAATACGACCTTTGTGAATTCGGATTTGCAAATTGTTTTACATTGAGTGGGAGAAATTTTAAAGGATATGAGAATCGGTTATCGCACATACACTTGTGAGGACAAGTGGGAGTTTGTTGGAGCTGGTGTCCTCCACAAATTAGTGTGATAACATTTGTAAATCTCTTACAGGTTCACAAGGGTATACTTCGTATATTTAATCAGTTGATTAACGTTTACCTAATAACGGTTGGCTTGCTAGAAAGTTTGACGTTATTATCATACAGATGGCGGTGATCAAATGGTCCCTAAAGGTCACACCTATAGGACGTATTTGAGAAATGTGGTTATAGAAATATAATTACATTGATGCCCAAAATGACTAAAAGTTAGTCAATGTGTTGATGAGATAATTATTTAATGAAAATTTAATAATATTAAGTTGAGACGAATTAACTGTAAATTCGTAAATTAAATATAATAAGTTATATTTAATTAAATATATATAAGGTTAGTTTGGACGAATTAATCTGTTAATTCGTAGTTAAATATAATCAGTTGTATTTAATATCAACAAGTTGAATGTGTCATAGTGGTAATAGTGAGGGTACACAAGCCAAGAGGTCATGGGTTCGATCCTCACTAGATGACAATTTAACACACTTTATATATTTTTGGAAAGACCAAAATAAGGAAAATACACTCCTTATTTTCGGTCTGTTTGGCCGAAAATTAGGAGATTATTTTTTTTCTAATTGATTTCGGATTTCGGTCTATATAAAAAGAAAGGTAGAGAATTATTTCTGACCTAATTTTTTTTCTGAGCTTGCCTCCTCATTCTCATCACAAAACACAAAGACAATAAAATTTTACAGAAAATTTTAGATTGATTTCTAGCATAATCAAAAGGTATATCTCAGATCGTCTTGGGTGCAACTAATAGGCGAATATCAATTTTGATATTGTTCTTAGGCCATATTTGCTAGGACCGGAGGTTAATTCTAAATCTTTTTACTTATGTTTATGTATTTTATTTTATGACCTTAGATCATCTTTATTAAATC